>NW_015112825.1:62347-66388 GCF_001443285.1 Poecilia latipinna
ACCAATTTAATGACAAGTTATACAGTTTATAAAACATAAGCTCTTTCGAAATAATGCTTACCTGATTAGATACAAGACATTTACCGTTGGCAAATTTTGCAAAAGTAAAAATCTTGATTTGTACTTCGTGGCAGTTCGTTACCAGTAGAAAACGCTTATCTCTTAAAACCAAATTAATAACAAGTTATACAGTTTATAAAACATAAGCTCTGTCGAAATAATGCTTACCTAATTAGAGACAAGACATTTACCGTTGGCAAATTTTGCAAAAGTAAAAATCTGATGTTCACTTCGTGGCACTTGGTTACCAGTAAACACATTCATCTCTTAGCAACAGATTAGCAACAAAAATTGTTATTGTTAAAAAACAAACAAACATAAGATTTCTTCTGGTCTTTTGAAATACTACTTATTTTACACTAACAAGAATTGTGCAGTTGGTGAATTTTGCAGAAAAGTAAATTTTTACGTCATTAGTAGTAAATATATTAAACACACATTCAACACAAAAGTAAAAATCTCGATTTATACTTCGTGGCAGTTCGTTACCAGTAGAAAACACTTATCTCTTAACACCAATTTAATGACAAGTTATATAGTTTATAAAACATAAGCTCTTTCGAAATAATGCTTACCTGATTAGATACAAGACATTTACCGTTGGCAAATTTTGCAAAAGTAAAAATCTGATGTTCACTTTGTGGCACTTGGTTACCAGTAAACACGCTCATCTCTTAGCAACAGGTTAACAACAATAATTGTTATTGTACAAAAAACATAAGATTTCTTCTGCTCTTTTGAAATACTACTTATTTTACACTAACAAGAATTGTGCAGTTGCTGAATTCTACAGAAAAGTTAATTTTTTTTGTCATTAGTGGTGAATATTTTAAACACACATTCAACACAAAAGTAAAAATCTCGATTTATACTTCGTGGCAGTTTGCTACCAGAAATAAAACCTGCTTATCTCTTAAAACCAAATTAATAAGTTATATAGTTTATAAAACATAAGCTCTTTCAAAATAATGCTTACCTTATTAGACACAAGATATTTACCGTTGGCAAATTTTGCAAAACTAAAAATCTGAAGTTTACTTTATGGAACTTGGTTACCAGAAAACGCGATCATCTCTTAGCAACAATAAACCGATTAGCAACAAAAATTCTTATTGTTCAAAAAACATAAGATTTCTTCTGCTCTTTTGAAATACCACTTATTTCACACTAACAAGAAATGTTCAGTTGGTGAATTTTGCAGAAAAGTTAATTTTTTTTGTCATTAGTGGTAAATATATTAAACACACATTCAACACAAAAGTAAAAATCTCGATTTATACTTCGTTGCAGTTCGTTACCAGTAGAAAACGTTTATCTCGTAAAACCAAATTAATAACAAGTTATATAGTTTATAAAACATAAACTCTTTCGAAATAATGCTTACCTAATTAGATACAAGACATTTACCGTCAGCAAACTTTGCAAAAGTAAAACTCTGATGTTCACTTCGTGGTACTTGGTTACCAGTAAACACATTCATCTCTTANATTAGTGGTAAATATATTAAACAAACATTGAACACAAGTAAAAATCTTGATTTATACTTCGTGGCAGTTCGTCACCAGTAGAAAACCCGCTTATCTCTTAAAACCAAATTCATAACAAGTTATTATAGTTTATAAAACATAAGCGCTTTCGAAATAATGCTTACCTAATTAGATACAAGACATTTTCCGTTGGCAAATTTGGCAAAAGTAAAAATCAGATGTTCACTTCGTGGCACTTGGTTACCAGTAAACAAACTCATCTCTTAGCAACAGATTAGCAACAAAAAATGTTATTGTTCAAAAATATAATATATGTTCTGTTCTTTTGAAATACTACTTATCTTCCACTATTTAACAAGAATTGTGCAGCTGATGAATTTTGCAGAAAAGTGTTTTTTTATTGTCATTAATGGTAAATATATTGTAAAACAGACATTCAACACAAAAGTAAAAATCTGATTCATTCTTCGTGGCAGTTCGTTACCAGTAGAAAACGCTCATCTCTTAACACCAAATTAATTATTCTGTGTTTTTTTTTAGGTGTAGAGCAATAGGTGCCTTACATGCATTGCATGGAAGCATTGAAAACAGTGTAAACATTGGTGTTTATGCTATGACAAAGATGGACTTTGTTTATTACAGGTTACTTCTGAAATGCTTGATTTCACCCTATTTTATTTTGGGGTATCTGAGTAATAAAGACTGTACTCAAATGCACCCCAGATTTTTCAATTAAAAATAAGTAAAATTATAAGATTATTTTGATTCCCCAATAAAATATCAGGCTGCAGTGATTTGATCTACCAATTAAACTATAATACGTAGCCGATAAGTCAAACATGACAAACTATGGCTCAGTTCAAAGGGTGTAAATAACAGTATTTTGTTTACTACTCCATTGCAGTGATGGAGAAAGACTTAATAACTTCAGATTACATCAATAGGCAGGACAAATTCAGGATATTAGGGATAATCCCTAGTCACTTACACTTGGTGGATAACTGAACTCTGCTCCCTGACATTGTGGATCAACTTAAGAGAAGCAGCTTCCTGAATTTGGACCAGGTTGCTTTTCTGTTCTCTGTTGCTTTTTCCTCTTTAGAGAGGCCAGCAGGACACCTTGTGTGTATTTATATTACTATTTGTTTGAGATTCAATTAGATTCAGAAGACTACTTATAGCATCTAATAGCAGGTAAAACAAATGTAATGAACTCAATCAAGAGGTGCAGTTTTTAATCATGACTTCACACAAATAGCAGATTTTAGCATAATGCTAATTTACAATGCAGATATCATCTATCTATGCTTTTGTGTCTCAGTTAAATATTTCGGTAAAACTTTGTAAAACACACATACGCAAGTTTTTTTTTTTCTCCATTTCTCAAGGGAAAAATGGAAATCCAAAGCAACTTACCCTTTAATTAAAAATAGTTACCCTGTAAAGCTAATGAGGCATTTTGCTAACACTGGGAAAAACTACTAATGATACATGGTCAGTTATTTTTTAAAATTGTAATAGAGGCATTTTGGCAGGCTCTTTTTTTATAGTATTGTTTTAATCTAGTCACAATGGAGAGTTTAAGAGCAACCAACCTGTTTAAGGTCATCCTCTCAATAAGAGACTTGCCAGTATATGCTTTGTGCCAAATGTAAATAAACAAACCATAACTAAACTCAAACACAAGTAAAATTTTCCCCGGTGTCGACTTGAGACACATATTTTAGGGAGCAGAACTGACAGCAGCAAAAGATAGTGGCAGGAAACGCCTACACAAATACTCAACAGATCAAGAGTAAATACATATCGGTGTCTGTGGAGGAGCTGCAGAGATGCTCTGTCCAAGTATGTCTTGTGCAATCCCTTTTACAGGACAGTGAAAAAACAGCGAAAAGTGTGAAAGAAAGTCCTTTATATGATCTGTTGATTACTTTTAACTTGTATTGTGAGGAGACTCATCAGAACTGAACAAATACACACAGCTTTTTCCTACGTAGTTGCAGGAGAGAAAATATTACCTTTTTAGATGCTCTGTGTGTCATTAAAAAAAAAAAAAAGAATCACCTGAAGCAAAACTGCATGCTTCTGCTTTGGATTTCATATTGGAAAGTCCAATATTTTTGTTGTATTATTTGAGTCATCAGTGTTGAGGGGTGCACACATCAATTAACATAGCGGGGACAGGTTCCAAGAGTCGCCGGAAAGTTCACAGGTTCAGGCTTATCTCCGGCTGGCAGCTGGACGTGGATGAAAAAGCTTTAATACCCACGGCTGCTGTGTGATAATAGCCACACTCTTGTCACTTCTCACCTCTCTCACCCCGTCGTTCTGCTTCCCTTCTAAAAGCTGCTGGCGATTAGCTGGTGGATGTAAAAGGCACATTGTCTGTCCTCTCTCTCATCAGTCATCTCAGGCTCATCTTTCTGCTGCTTTCTTATTTATTTATTTTATTTTTTTTTTACTTTAAACGGTCAGGGTAATTATCTCTGGTTGT
>NW_015112825.1:69537-79362 GCF_001443285.1 Poecilia latipinna
CTCCAGGTGTTCCTACATTGAGGGCTAATCAGGATCTTTACTGTGCACAGCTATGACAGCTGATATAAGCAGGGCGGCATTCAAACACTTATTTAATTGCCGTTTTTATGGTGCATTTCAGAGTGCCACCATAACTTTTGATTAGATGAGTTTATTGGGGGTGGGGATAGGAAAAAATCCTGTTTGAGGTACCGTCGCAGCAGTTTGATTATCTTTTCATTCCTATCTGCGGAGGTATAAAAACATGATGGATGGCCAAAGAGAAGCAGGCACAACAGTGAGAGTGAGCTCCGTCACCCCCTCTGGGTGTAAGATGGCTTAATAACTCGCATCAAAGGCGTAAGAGCAGACTTTATATTGTGAGACAGTAACATCATAAACCATGCAGAATATAAGAAAAGGTGAGGCATGAAGACTTCCTGAAAATGTTCTGGTTTGAGGTTTAAGCAGTCTTGCAGATCCGGTAGAAGCAGACGTCTACTCCTCTTACCTTTCCTCTCAGGTAGAGGACATAAAAACAGAGAGCAGTCTCTGAGTCAGGAAAACGAAAGCTGATTTTAAAGAGCACCTGTTTCTGTGAAATAAACAGGCAAGGAGGTTTTATAACATGATAAAACCCTATGAATAGAAAATGCAACAAATACCGAATAAATCCCATTTACCCGACTTCATAAGAGAGAAAATTCTGACACACTTGAAATTAAAACGGTAAATCCAAATCCTTTCAAACAAATTTACACAGCGTCTAATTCTCAAGACTGATATGTAAAAAAAAGTGACACAAAGAAGTAAACTAAACAAATTACTGGAGACACAGATAAACTAATCTCAGAAAAGCAGCAAATTGAATATTTTTTCAGCCTCAAGCAAGCAGCTTCAATGAGCATTGTTTTTTACAATATAAGAAAATATGTTTAAATATTGGCAAACAACAATGATAGTACTTTTGCAAACTAATCAGTTTTTTTCCACATTAAGTGGGCCTTTCACTGTGTGTCTTGTTTACAGATAATTTTTGTAATTGTTGTTTCAGCTGTTTATAAAATAACCATACAGAAAGAAAATTAAATACTGGCTTGAAATTGTCATTTGCAATGTTTTCCTTGTTTTTTGGACGAACACGTGCATTATTTTACATCTAAATTGCACACAAGCATCTGTGTGAAGACAGTGTGATCAATACCAATAATAGTACTTGTGTTTTATTTATACTAGCCTGCAGCGTTGCCAGAACATCAGAGTAACTTGCTGCAGAGAGGATTCAGTCTAGATGCATTTACGTCCACAAGAACGGTTAAAGTAAAACAAGACCTCAGCACTTCATATCGAAAAAATACTGACAAAAAAAAAAAAAACATGAAGAAAGCAGGAATGCGAACTGCATAAAAATTGTTTTACTTCATTAACTTCTCTCATTATTAAAAAAAAAGAATAAATGAAGTAGAATCTGTGATTGAATTCCTACCAAATCTCCTTCAGTTGTACCCTGAAGAAAATTTCAGTGTAAAACTAAAACACACAGCCTGGCAAAGCAAAGGCTGAGAAGGAAGCAGGAAGCCCAGGACAATGAGGCTTACACAAAGTTGGCTGGATTTGGTTCATCCTTCTCATTCTGACAGACTTTGGCATTCTGCATGGCTTTGTTTAGCACATCCCCGTTCTCCTGTGTGAATAACGAACAGATAAAGTGCACCAGCATCAAAACCATGGAAACTATCGAAAAAAACATTCCGATGAAAAATGTTCCTTCTATTTAGTTTATATTTGTGAAATGTTAACGCTCTCTACGAACTGAAACAGACTCCAGAGCATTCGTGTTTATTCATGTTTGTTGATTTCCTTATGTCATTGCTTGCAGCAGTTTGACTTTCATCACTGGAAGTTGGATTTCTCTATTTGTAAAGAACTACAGCCAGACAGAAACAGTTAATACTCAACTAATAACAAATGCTTACAAGAGGCAAATTAGCTCGAAACAAATGAGAAATTTGTTTCCTGGGAAAGACAGACTAAGACAAGAAAGTGATGGATATGAGACATGAGGCAAAAAAACCTTTTGATACCCTCGGACGGGTGCATTACTCCAACACAGCTACGCGTGTGTGTACGTGTCTTCACTTGAACATCTGTCAATGCGTGTGCCTACATAAAGACCCTGAAATGAGACCAATGACTCCACTGAGGCACGCTGCTCAATATATACCTTTCATTAGTTACAAGACCTGTTTGAAATGATCTGTACCGGCTCACAGAAAGACAAGAGCCAATCAATAGCTGTGTGATTAGAGGAGTTGGTTTACATTTTCACCAACCAAGAGACTCCATTTCCGTCGGCTTGATGAACAGAGCCCAGCCTACGCCGAGACAGAAAAGCATTCAAGAGCACAAGATGGACTGAGCCTAATGAGTGTGGCTCATGGGTACTAATTAACATTCTACTGATTAGCAGAAAAGCAATATGCAGAGTAGAAGGAATGATTTGGTGATTGAAAATAGCTCTATCCCTAAAAATATGACGTAACTCAACAAAAGAGCCCTTTCTGGCAGGTTTTATCCAGCAGTAATAACCAAGTTCAACCCTACTCAGTTATGCAAAACGGCGAAGGACGGGTCAGAGAACCACGCAGCAACTTCTGCATTTCTAATTAAAAATCAGGCAATCTCTAAGGAACACAACAGGCTTGAGTGTAATGGTACATGAGATCAGATAATCAGCATCCGTAAAGCCTCATCATGCCAGAGAGCTGGGAGAAGAGACACGCTGGAGACTCCCGGTTATACAGTGTGGATGTTTGAGTGCGAGTGTGCATGTCTACATCAGAGCAGGTGGTCTAGCAGTCACACTTCAAGGTGGGATCGATATCCTTCCCCCCTGCTGTGCAACCAAAGCATCCAGTTTGCTCTGGGCTGTGGAGCCCTGTGAGAGGTCCTGCAACAGGTTCTGCTGCAGAGCCGAATGTAATTTCATGCTTTCCTCAGTGAAGAGTGTAAACAATTCCTGTATACAGGACATGCAATCAACGGGTAGGCTTGACTTGAATTGCAAATTATATTACGGAAATGACAATAAGTAAGTTTAACTATGGATTTTACAATTATGGTGCTGCAAAGCATTTTTAGTATAAAATGTCTTGTGAAAGTATCCATATGACGAACATTCCTGCAATTGATCATGTCACAACTGAAGACTTTAGAGATCTAATGAGATTTTATGCGAAGTAATGAAATTATTTAAAATAAACAAGATGTGTGTGTGTGTTTTTGAAGTTTTTGCAAATTAAATTAATCTTCCACCCCTTTGTTGATCCTAAATAAAATGCATTGCCTTCAGAAGGCACTCTATTAGAAAATACAGTTCACCTGTGTATAATTTAATCCTGGTAGAAATAAGACCTCGGAGGTTTCTTAGTGAACATTAGCAAACAAACAGCATCATTAAGACCAGAAAACACAGTAGAAAAATAAAAATAAAAAAAATTGAAAAAACTTCTTTAACCTGTTCGATGTATCCTACCTCTCACCCAGCGGGTAAAGTAGTTATTTTTGCAATCAGAAGGTTGTGGGTTTGATTCCAGCTTCTTCCTGTCACATGTCGAAGGCACTTAAACTGATTTGCATGTATAAACTTGTGAATGCAAAGGGGTGAATGTTGCGTAGTGTAAAGCACTTTGAGTGGTCAACATAACTGGAAAAGTTCAGTCCTTTTATCTTTCCACTTGAAAAGCGCTACTTTATCAAATAAAATCCCTCTAAAATCCATCAAGGTTTGTGGCTGAAGCATGGAAGAAAAATGGAAAAGATGTCAAGAGATGTGACTCCCTTGGCAAGACGCTGCATATTAAGCAGTATGTAAACAATAGAGCACAGAGTGCTGCCTCCATTTCCGTGCAGTATGAACTCCACAGGGTTGCTGACAGCAGACAGAGAACACCTGGGGATCAACAGGATAAGACGCACTTTCTGAAGCCTCTTATCGCCGCTCTCAAAAGACGGCAGGTGTATCAGCTTCACATCTAAGCAGCGTACACATGCAGTGAAAAGTTTACCAGAGCTATCAGTGACACATACTCACAGACACACACGTTTCTTTGCTTTCAAGAACGTTCCGCAATATTTCTGTTTAAAATAGCATGCCGAAGGGTATCTTTCCCAGTTATTAAAAAGTCTCACCTTAGACTCCTTCCTCTTTATTAACTGGAGCACATCCTCAGCCAACAATATTTACATGCAGCTGAGATTTCGGCAGACTGTCGGGTGTAATGTGTGCTCATACTGTGTGATATATACAACACAAAGGTCTCTGGGAATTTACTGCCATCATCCTTTTTTTTTCATAAAAAAAATCTGATATTCCCTTTGTAGTCGTGTGCCAGGTGTGTTCAAATAGAAGATAAAGAAAAAGACTGCCAGTAAAGTCATTCAAAAACCAACAAAAGTGTTCCTAGTTTTTCTTACACATCAGAATCTTTGTCTCTTTTTTTTTTTTTCAATTTTGTGTCTTACACTCTTTGCAGCCTTCGGTGGGGACAGTGTGTTTTAGCCCCTCACTTTGAGCATGTGCTGAGTTGCTGAGAGAAAACTAAATTGGCTGCGTGTTTTATGGCTCCCTTTATGATTCTGTGCAATGACGAAGGCTGCGTGGGTCACGGTGAGGGCAGAGACGCCCTCCATCGTGGAAAGACTGCAATTCTCGTTTCAATAAATTACAATATCATCAAAACGTTAGCAGCTATCAGTTCAGAAAGAAGGTGAAACCAAACACAATCCTTCACGAACAGTAATGTATTTCAAGCATGTGTTTCTCTTAATTATAATGATCCCGGCTCACAATTAAGGGAAAGATAAAATTCAGTCTCTTCGAAAAAAATATATATATTAAAGGAGATCCTATGTAAGATGTTTAAAACTGAAATGTTACGTTTTGGTCATGTTATAACCCACATCATGGGGAAGATGTCGTAAGCCACAAAACATCACTGCGACAGCAGGAGTTGGCTGTAAACAGAGTGTTTCATCCAAGCATTTTAATGAGAAGTTAAGCGGACTGAAAAACTGTGGTTTCAAAAAGATAAAGGCACAGAAAGAACAAGAGATAACTGGAGCCTTGAGAGGACAACGAGGCCAGCCTCATTAATGTGTTTACTGGAAACTTTTGAGGCATAGACTCAATGCGCCAAGAGTCTCCACACACAAAACAACAGTCTGTGGAACATGAGGCTCCAGAGCCATCAGTGAAAATGAGCTACTGGCTGAGCTACAGGCTGGCCACCTCCACGCTACAATGTATCAATGGAGAATTTCATGCGAAAGGAAACCCGAACAAGTAATATACTGCTTAAACTGTGCAGTATATGGACTTTTTAGTAGTCGAAAATGCCAGCATTAAAAATTCTTCATCCATTTAAATGAACTTTTGATTATATTCTAATTTATTGAGATCCACATGTAAAGTCTGATTAAAACTCATAAAATCCGAGATGAACCTGTAAGAAGGAGAGATGATTGAGGTGGCAGTGGTGTTGAAACTCTACGTGATTTAATCTTGTTTTTGTGATTTGTTGCTCTAAGTTTATGATTAAACCCTCAAATCTTTCCCAGTCAGACAGTGTTTTTTTTTTTTTTTTTTTTATGGCTCAGAGTGAAGCACAGACATGTTAGTTGAAAGGACAAATAAATTATTTATGTCCAAGAAAACTAGTCTCAGTTGCCATAGTCTTTTCACCAAGGTGGAATCACAAATACTAAATAAAACTGATAGAAAGCTTTAGAAAAGTCAACAGAGAAGTAATTCTTTCTTGTCGCGAAGGAGCTTGGTGGGAAGCAACTCAGCTTTTAGCTTGGAATGCAAGTTTTTCCCAACAGTGGGGATCCTGGCAGAAGCTCTGACCCGCCAGTAACCTAATCGATTCACTAACGAGAAGGCTGTATTCCCCAGCAAACTTTGGACTTCATCAAGACTGAAAACGAAGGAGAGGAGGAACAAGAAGCTCAGATTAGAGGAGACCAAAACGGAGGGACGGAGAGAGAGGAAGGCCGCCATCATAGACAATAAAAGTGTGTCAAATTGATTTAATAGAAATAACTGGTACAAAATCAATTTATAAACCCAGTCACACACAGAATACACACCATTTGTCCCAACAGGTGACCTTTACAGTCCGATCGCTGGATGAGAGGAGTTGCTGATTAAATCTGTACACAGAAGGAGGATTTACACCCAACCGAAGCAGCCTTGTGGTGTTGCATGCCCTGCAACCCACACATGCATACACATACATATAGTGGTCTAATTGGTTGTCAGTGGGGCACCCAGTCCATAAAACATCTGGCAGCACCACAAGGTAAAGCCTGGGCTTTAGAAGTATATCTGGGAAGGGCTTCGGTGCTCTTGGTATATGTATGCTCTAAGTGCAATCTAGTTTACGTACAGAAGTGAAAGAAACAACGCTTGTGATTTCTATTGCAAGTATCCTCAGCCCTGCTGCAGCTCAGGCAACCTATTTCTATGCATAAAGAAATAGGTTGACAGACATATTCTAGTTGCTTTTTATTCTTTTCAATATGTTATGTTGGTTTTAAACCCATAAATATAAAACTATGAAATATGTGTGGCCTTTTGGTTGTTTTTTTAAATGCAATTTTTGTAGCCAAATCTCAAAAAGTCAGTATTTTTTGAGATTGAGATTTTTATTGCCTATGATGGAAGGTTGCGTGTTATGTGGGTCTGCAGAGTCCTGTACATAGAACAAAGACTAGATTAAAAAAAAATAACAAAATCAACCAGATATTTTCGGCTGGATAAAGGGATAATTCTTAGCAATACAAAAAAGAGAGCTTTTTTTTTGCTATACCTTTAAGAATCTAAGCATTATCTAATCCTTTTTACTGATTACATTTGTCAAAAAATTATTGAAAAAGCTGTGTCAACAGTTAAAAGTCAAGTTTAAATTTGTTAGGGGGCCGGTTTGTTAGATCTCCAAGCTGCTTCTTCATTTAGTGTTTATGCTGACTTCCTCCTCTTGACTGGATGAATTGCTATGCAAATTTTCACTGCACAATCTCAAATTTGAGTTATGTTGCATGCAATTGTTCTCAACTTTGACATTCAAAAACATTACCACTCTTCTGTAACTTTGAGCTGCATTTCCTGGCTATATCGATTTCTCTCTTTTCGTGCTTTAACTATTCTAAGGTATCGGTCTGAAACATCTGAAAATCGAAAGTTGTATAAAAAGTCATGGTGCCAACCTTTTAAATAATGGTTCCACTGTTCAACTGGAGTAACCTTTCCACCACCTTAACTTCTTCTGTGATCTCCTCCTTTCTCTGTCATCTTTTGTCATATCATGGACGTCACAGAGAATGACGGAGGGGAGGCACGTTTTATCATTTGTCTCCACTGTCAAATAAAAGGCACTGCTAATTGGTTTGTTGACATTTTCAGAGCACAATAGAAGAAAAAAAAATGTGTGTTTTTTTATATGGCATTGTTTGCAGTAAAATATTTATATTAGAAAAAAAGGCCACTGTAAACTTCAAGCGATTCATGCTTCTCTGGTTCTTTCAATATTTTTTTTTTTCCAGACTCAAATTTCTTTATTCTGTTCAAATGTTTCAAATAAATTTATGGACTAATTTTTGGGATATTTAAGAACAAAATATTTACCTTGAAATTTATTGTATTGTAATGTGTTATTTAGATGATCTCCACTTATAAATCAACAACACTAAAATTGGTCTAATTACAGACAGGTTACAGTACCCCAAAATGTAAACTCTTCCAAGCAAAGTTTGTGAACCTTTTTTTACTTGATCTTTTTAATACTTCAAGAAAAACTGCATGTCTTCTGCGTTATCCTATTTTTAGGTCTGCTGTAGGCATAATGCACATCTGGTTGGTAAGATGGCGAGATTTTTCCCTGCAGAAGATGACACAGATAGTAGCTCAAGGGTGCCCTGTCATAACCTCATTGCTGCTACTTAATTAAACCTGGGAGGAAGCTTGAGTTATGTCTGTACCTCTCCTTTACAATTACCCCTCTCCCCCTTTTTCTCTTCATGTCTGCGCTCTCTCTCCCTCAGCACCGTTCGCTGCAGGAGGGTTGAAGGGCACAAGTCGCATTACAGGCAGATGGTGTTCCATGGCAGCAACAGCTTGCCACATCCTCACCGCTGGGCTAATAGGCTGAAAAGCCAGAATGCTTCAAGGGGTTCATGCTGCAGCCAAGGAATTAGCAAGCACTTAATATTCATTCCACAAGCCCCAAATTTCATTTTCGCAAAGGTCGATTTCCCAGACAGGTTGTGGCAATCCACTTGTCCTCCCTCTTGCCCCCTTCGCAACCTCAAATTCCACTTGCTCTTTTTCCGAGGTTTAAACCTTTGAGTGTGGGAAAATGTCCAGCCACCCAGCTGCCAGGCAACAGAGTCCCGCCGGGAGGAACTGCCTAAGGTAAACATGCCAACTCTGTTTTGCCAGTTTTTCATTCAGGTGTCATGCATCAAAGCTAACACAGATTTACTCTCAAAGAAAATGTCTTAACCGTCTAACCAACAAGTGAACTTATCCAGAAGTTAGGTACATTTGATCAGTAGGATTAAAACTGAAATTCAGCCTGGATTTAAGTAGAGGGTTTAAACAAGGACTCAGAAAAAAAAGAACCATTCATCATTACATTTTGCAAAGTTTAACCAAAGTACTAAGTTATAGGTGACTTAATCTCCGTGTTTTTGTCCACACACACCTAACTGCAACTGAAGATAGAAGAGTCTGAATGATCACCAAGTCATATCAAAACCAAATAAATATGCTAGTTTTTGTTTAGGACTTCAATAAACGTTTCCATACTAAAACATTCTTCTCCAGAGTAAGCGAACTAGAGACGACAGCCGTACGTGTTGAATTGCGTATCATGAGAAATATTTCAAAGAGAATTCAGTGAACTTGTGTCTACCAAATGCACCTTTAAAGTCGATTTTTAAAAGGACTGAAGCCAGGTGATGTCATATGTCATGTTTTATGTGTTTGCCTTACTAAATTTTACATCATCAGTCCAGTTATTTCCACCCTCCCCAAAATTTAAACCTCATTTTCTCTTTTCGTTGTGACCAAATGTGCTTGAGGCATCCAAGTCTATATATAGCTTTTTTTTCTTCATCTTACTTCTTTTCCAATATCCCCATGTGACCCCTTTTTTTATTTTTTTTTTATTGTCGACCTTTTCTCTCTCACTCACCCTTTCTCTCTCTGTCAAGGTTGAACTTTATAGAAGCCAGAGGTGTAAAAGATGGCGAGCGAGCGTTCTAAAGACCGCCTCATTGTGCTCACGCTTTATTGTCTAGCAAGACGGATGCAGAGTAACGACCTGCCACCAACACATGGGGAGACCTATTCATTCCAAACCGAGGCCATATTTCACCGGGCAACAGTACAAGTGCACATGTGTGTGCGTGCAAGAACTGTGCGGCCAATGACTTTCTGAATGTTAGCGTGTCTTCTGTGTTTAGGCCTTCACTCAAGACGAAAGTATTATGTCTGTCATCTATGTACAAAGTCGACATCACTTACTAAAACTGTTCACCCAGAACACAATAGCTCTGTATTCTGAGCATGTTTTCATCTTCAACTAGAACATTAGAGAATTAGCCCCAAAAGGCCCTCCTCTGTCTATAGATTCTTTCTTTATGGAGTGTTGAATGTGGGGTGAAAGTACATGCCAATCTCCCCCAGAGGATACCTCTTGATTTAAGTAGCAGCTTAAACCTCCGATGTCTAATAGCTGGTTCACAGCCCTGCAGGGAATCTGCCTTTTTACGACACAGAAA
>NW_015112825.1:82554-234035 GCF_001443285.1 Poecilia latipinna
GACACAGAAAAAACGCTGGCTCTAGGACACTCTCAGTATGCTGTGTGCAAAACATATATATATATATATATATATATATATATATATATATATATATATATATATATATATATATATATATATATATATATACACACTTAAGTTCCTCAAACACTGCCTTCTTATACTGGCATGTTGATTTCATGGCAACTCACTAAGTGTAGTTTGATTCAGTCTAGGTGTGTTTATGTGTTTTTATAGAATAGAATAGAATAGAATAGAATAGAATAGAATAGAATAGAATAGAATAGAATAGAATAGAAAAGAAATATCCTTTATCGTCCCACAATGGAGACAGCAGCAAACTAGCAGACAATAACAGCAAACAGACTCACACAAAATATGAAAAACAAAATAAAGAATCAAATACTGTGCAGAAAGGGCAAAACTTTAACACAAATCAGCTTTTATATCAGCTTTTACAGTCTGCAAGATGCATTAAAAGACTTCACATCACTTTGTTGTTTTAGAATGGTTCTTCCAAACATTATTCCTCCTTAATTGTGAATGGAACAGAGAAATAAAGCAGAGCAAAAAGAAAACTGGCAAAACAATTGAGGAAATTGATTTGCTTTGTGGACGTCAAATATTTTAAGCATTTTGAGATAAACTATATATTGACACACAAGAATAACATAAAATACTCTGAAATATCTTCAAAATATTTTAGCATACTTTACAATAATTTGATTTACGCAAAAAATGTTTTATAAGCTTGTTTACAACTCCTCAGCTTCTGTTGTTTTCTTTTTTACATAATACAGCAACAAAATTCACCATTCACTATTGGCTGAGTAAGACAATCAGTCATGATGTCCTCTAGCGGTTCTTGATTTGTTCAGAAAGAAAATAATTCCAGGATAGCTTGAAATCTGAGGATCCTACAAATACTAATTATTTGTGTGAGTAATGATGTGTCTGTACATCATCATTACTCAGAATCTAACAATCCAAGCAAGAATTTTTTATTTTTTTTAATCTCAGCAGGGAATGTCACAGAAATTTACTCTTGTCCGTTTTCGAATCTGTGCTATTAAAAACAAACGATAACGCCAAATGACAAGAGAAGATAGTTAACAAACATTTAGCAAGAGAAACAGCAGGAGAGACTCTGAAAACCATCATAATTGATGGTGATTTAATTTTGTGAAGATAATGTAATTAGATCAGGGGTTTAATTTCCTCCTGATTAAAAGCTTGCTTAGAGCTAATCTGTTCGCTCATTTGCCTCCTTCGCTCCGTCATTTGTTGTGTTCGCGGTGGATTGGCGTGAAATCAAACGGCCGACCACATTAACAGCATCAGGCATGATAAACATGATACATCAAATAATTATGAGTGGCAGCAAAAATAAGTTTGCATGTGACGTGTGTCAGTCTAGATTTTATTTTTACCATGACAAATACTTCTGATTCATTGTACGCATGCACAAATGGCAGCACTGGTGTTCTTTTATTTATGTTCGTCCTTAGGTTTTGGTATTTAAATTGTCAGAGTCTTTGGTCATTTTTACTGGGTTTTCTTCTTCTCAATGATTCCCCTGTGTCCTTCTGCATTCATCCTGAATCAGTTGGCCTTTTCCCCACAGCTCCTCTGTCCGTGTTCCCCAAACAGCAGCAGAACATAAAGTTAATTACACTCGCCTGTTGCTCGTTTGATTCATCATTATTTAAACTGCTTTCACTCAGAAAATTTCCGTTGTTCAGCTTCCTATGAAGCGGAATTAGCGGTTTAATTGAGGTAACCGTAGCTTCATAAACCTCTTCTTATCAGTGTCCGTCACCATGGCAACAAATGCTCCAGAGCAGAACCGAACCTGTTTTTCCCTCTTCTCCACGCCAAATAAGATTTTTCACTCCAAACCCTTTGTGTGTCCAAAGTGTTGTGTTTGTATGCACTGTATTCAAAAGACCGTTTGAAGTCAAAACCTGTACACTGAGTCTGGATAGCAGAAAACCAATTTTCAGCCTGCTGTAGATAATCCTTTTATCTTTGTGTATAATGTTGTACGAAGTGTACTTAAAGCAGTCGAGTTATCTTTGTCTGCTGTCCAGCAGGTGATGTTTGCAGTACTTATTAATATAAAATTAGCTCTCGTAATTGGTAAAGTCTTTGGTCTGTTCACTCAGATACGAATAAGTGGATTCATTTGAGCATTCACTTATTTTATTTTATTTTTTTGCCTTCGTCCCGTTATTATAGTCCTTTCTCTTTAACATGAAAGTGCACCAGAGTCCAGATTGTGTCCAGCTGTGTAGTGCAGGTGTTTCCTTTGATGTTAGGGTGAGTTAAACTGCAGAAAACTCAGTTATGTTGAACTTTCACCATAGTTTAGGATCCCTTGTCCTCATGTTTTATCATCATTCCTGTTTTTTACCCCCTCATGTTTTGTTAATTTTAAACAGTAACTGTTAAAATGGTCGTCTATGTTCTAGCACCCTACTTATGTGTATATACGCATCAAAATCTAGATATGACTTGTAAATTAAAAATTCTTACAGTAGGTATCAACATAATAGCAAATTGTTATTCATTATTTTAGCAGGACGATAGTTTGATGTACTTTACCTTAAAACTAAACCAGTTAGATTATGCGTTTTTTTAAGCACAGAAAACTAGTACTGTAATTGACAGCTATCATATCAGAGTACCATACCTGTCCTTTTCTAGATACCAGTCACATAAATAGCAATTTTTCATGGATTTTTTTTTCATTGAAACATTAAACCAGAGCTCTATCCCGTTACTCAACAGTCTTCTGCTTTTACTCTTAAAATAAACCTAAAACATATTTCCCATCCGTCTGACTCTCCACTTCCAAAAAATGGAAGAGACTGCAAAAGCATGTAGCGTATCATGTCAGGATTAAAGAGCAGCTGCCTCCGAAGTCCCTCTGTGGGTATGCTGTTTATTCACTACACAGTGTAAATGCAAAGAAAAAGGCTTTCCGACGTGTGTGTCCAATGGGCACGAAGGAAAAAAAAAATCTCTTTACGTTACCGCAGAGGAGCAAACAAAAGGTGGAAATGAGATTCATGCATTTCTGGAAGCGTGAAACCACATTAATTAAATGATTATGTACATGCAGTGAGGCTATTATAAGCGTGGTCGCCTCCTGTGTTATTTTCACCAGAAAACTTACTCAGTACGACATCCCGAGACACTGCTGTTCGCTTATCACAACAAATCATGGCAAACTGTTCACTGGGTTCCAGCCAAATGCACACAGTGCATCCCCTAAAGGGCAGGACAAACAGACAGATGTGCTTGCAGGTACATTCACATGCACACACACACAAACACACACACACACACACAAGGGGGACAGAAATATATGCGACCATGTGATAGAGCTTATCTTAAATTGAATAAACACAGGCATATAACATTAGGAGTTGCCTTTATGGCCTCTTAGGTTTACAGTTGTAGGCATTTCTGCAGAAGGTCTTCAAGATAAGCCCTCAGGAGACAAACGCTCACTGTACACTGCAAAACAAACCCCCAGAGGAGGTCCAGACAGCTGGGTCCACAGAGGCCAAACTGTAGTAGGTCACATGCACTGAATCACAAACAGCCATTTGAATAAAGTACAGAGATTTCTTTAGCTACGTGCCTTACACCAGATATTTTCACCAAGCAGCCACCCTGCAGGGTTTTCACCAGACAGGAGAACAGAAAATTCTCTGAAATGAATAAAACAAAATCTGTCCTCCAACGGCATTGTGTTGGGGCTCATGTTGAGAGTGTGTGTGTGTTTTTTTTTTTTTTGTTGTTGTTGTTGTTGCTTACATTCAATTCTTCAACAACGAACACTGACGGATGCTGACTGCAGTCAAACAAATTCCTGGTGCTAGACTGAACCTAGATACAGTTGCCAGGTTTTTTTTTTTTTTTCTTGGTTTCACAATGTTCTGCCTCAGTGAACTCACTGTTAGATGGACAGGTGAAGAAAAAGTCTTTGATTTAGGTTACACATTCCCTTTTCGACTAAAATGTTCAGTCCTTCCAGCAACTAAATATCTGATGGGGCATACAAGTTGTAGATTTTTTTTTTTTTGCTTCTGGTCAAGGACAAAAGAGACTGTCATGCTATAAACACCAGCAAAACACAGTCGTCCAAAAAGACTCTTTTTACAAAGAGACAGCAGCGGCCACAGTCAGTCTGTAAAGTCTGGCAGTCCAGCTGGACATTTTGAACAATGAAGCAGAAACTCTCTACAGAAACCAGAAGAAGGAAGAGAGAAACAAAGAAATAGAAATGAACAGACTTCCATTGTTTGCTCAATTAAATTTCAAATGGAAAAGACTCATAAAACTGAGTTTGCATGGGCGCGTGTAGGAGTGCACGTCCAGGGACAAGAGCAAGTCCTATAAGCAACCAATGAGATTCAAACCTTGACATTGTCATCTGCCTCTGATTCAGCGATCAAGGACCTTCTTCATCAAGCAGGAAGAAGTGATTCATGGAACAAATAAAAGGTCAAAGAAAAAAAAAAGTCTAATCAAGATCAGAGTCATCATTATTTTTGTATAAATGGGTGATAATAGTAACGGGCCAGTACTTTTAGGCCCCAACATGGCGTAGCCAGCAACCTTTATGTGTAGATAGGAGTAATACTCACAAGATCAATAGCAAAGCTCATTAGCATTTGCTTTGTACGTTTTCTGCTGCTGAAGCACTTCTTCTTGATCTCAACTCAATTTTGGATCAGTCACTAGAAGCATGACATGTAATATGTGTGTGTGTGTGTGTGAGTGTGAGTTTATCTCAGCATTCCTCACCTGGTGAGGCCCATTTCATTTTTTTTTTCCATCAAATCCTACATTGTGAGGACCCACAACTCAATAATAAAAAGAAGTGCTGTTTTGGGGTTCATTTCTTAAAGTTTTAAGATTAAGATGTGAATTGAGACTAGGTTAGGTTAGGGTGGGGCATGTCAATGGTTAGGTTTAGGGTGAGGGTCCGGGTACAGAAACGAATGAAAAATGAATGGAAGTCAATGCAAACTCCTTGTAAAGATACAAAGGCATTATGTGTATACGTGTGTGTACATTTATTGTATTTGTGGCTGCCACTGTGGGTGGATCGTGTCATCACTCAATCAGTTTACGCAACAGAAATTTGACACGAAAAGAAGAGTAAAGCTTGGCTTTCAGGTTGTATTATTTTAAAATATTGTGTGACCGAACAGAAAACATAATAAATAAATACAACCCATCTGGCAGAAAATGCATTTTAAGTTGTTCCTGTAACAATACTAGATATAATAAATTTACAAACTAGATAAAAAATCTCTCATAAAGGGGTTGTAATATCAAATTTTTTTTTCCCAAGTAAATTCGACACAAGAAACAAAAATTCTTGCATACCTCAGATGTGAATGTGAACCCACATAACCTCCAAGTCACTCAAATGTCCATTCAAAGCAAACAACCGTCCGTCTTTGTGGTCGTCCAGGATCAGAAATCATATGAAGAATTCAACTTTGTTAGGTTTATCTGAATGGCTGACAGAATAAATGAAAGTTTCTCTTGTGAATGAGAAAAAAAGCGTTTTAATAGGATATTTTTAAAACGCTTGTATTTATATATTTTTTTTTATTGTAGTTTTAGTTTAGAAATACAAGAATGTTTTAAATAATTAAGATTTAAGTTTAACTCGAAATGCTGCTCACTGTCTCAAGCTATGAATCTGAATGTTCTTTGTTAAAATTAAGCGATCACATATTGACATTACAGTGAGCTACTTTTATTCCTGGTAGGTAAAGGTGATTACTCTACACATTTCATAAATCCACATCTGATTGATTAAGTCACATCCCTCCTGACTAATCAACCATGAAATTCTTAAACAGAGTTTGAGCAAATGGGTTGAAGAAACATCTCCATCCAGTGAGCATGCCTCTACACTGAGGAGGTTGTTGACGTCTCGTAAGTTCCACCTACTTAGTTTGTGTGAAGTTTCTCTAACACTATTTTTCCACACGCTGTGGATCAGCTCAGCTGAGCCCAGTTAACCCTGTCATGTATGAGTTTCTATTATAGTCCAGTGTTGGGGGGGCCGTTCACAAAGCCAACACCATGTGCCACCAGGACCAGGACTGCTTCCCATGTCTAGGTTTTCCACTCTCTGATTGGATAGCCGTTTGTGCCGAGGCCGGAACGTCGTCCAATCAGAGAGAAAGGTTTCAGGACCCCGTGTGCCCAGATCACACCTGGCACATTTCAACTAAGGTACTCCGGTTTGTTCTTTTGAGGTTGTTGTCAGATGCTAAACTCGCTGCAACTTTTAGACTTTTAATTACTGTAAATTACTTCAGAATCAAATATATCTTCTGTTGTTAGGTGTTTGCTTTTGTTTTGTTTTACCTTAATGACTGATCATAAAAATATGTTCACTCTTCAGACTGATTTTAGAAGGTTTTGGATTTAGATCCACTATATACAAATGGCCCGCTGTAACATTTCTAAGATTTTTTTCAATGACAAAAGTCAACTTTTTTTTTGGAACTGAGTTTGGCAAGGTAAATAATCTCACAAGCACACTGACAAACCAGACTTGAGTTTAACAGGCTTTTCTTTCAAAGAGTAAAATAGGAAATCCTGATGAGAAAATATATATATTCTCAAATATGACATTCTCAAATAAACATGCTGAAGTTCCCCTTTGTTAAGCTTACAATTCTGATAAATTCCATCCACTATAAGACGATTATGGAACAGGTAATGAGGAATGTGATCTGCATAAACTGAGGAATAAGTAGATCAAGTTAATCTGAGTTCAGTGGATGAATTTCAAGTGTGAAAGAAAACCTTCATGCCTATGAGGGTGTTCCTGCTACCTGACCTCTCTATCCACTGACATCACGTCAAATCGATTTCCTCTCCTCCTGCAGTGGCAGTTGGCTCACTTCCCTCCCCTTATCAACATGATGATTACACACCCCTGTGACTTCAGTCACCCAAACCCCACCCTAGTGCCAGTAAAGAGATTATGGGCAAAATTGATTTGTAGCTTCACACATTTCCCCCTGGTCAGTCAAGCATTTTTTTTTTTTTGTCCCTTCCACATGCCCTTCATCAATCTATCCACATTCAATTCAGCCTGTCAAATAACTGCAGCAAAGCAATTAATTATCATTTGAAATGGTGATTCATTCTGTTAGGGATCAAATAGGTTTAACTTGCAAACTGGGGCGTCTAACTAAATCGAAGAAGTCATTGGAGCATTGTTAGTAACCCTCATATCCAGAACACACAAAATGCACAAAATGGAGATCATTTTTGTGCAAATGTAGGTCAAGGATTTTTGTCAAAAATCAAACACATTGCAGACTAAGTGCTTCCAAATGCAGAGATCCGAGGGAGACAGATCCAAAGACCCTCCCGCCCCCGAGCGCCGATCCCCTGGAGCGCCACAGGGACAACAACAGGACATGGAGAACAGAGCTGAGCATCTACAGACTTAAGCTGCATGAAAATATTATCTTAGCCCATGCACATACATTTGCTGAAAAATTAGACAGTAACTGTGAATTTGATCATTTCTGGCAGGCTGGGTGCTGGCTGACTTGAGGCTTGCTGCAGTGTGCCCTGCAGGTGAGCTGTTAGATAATAGATAAGACTCAAAAGATGCTCTGTTTGCATCACTGTCTGCTTTTTCACATGCTGAATTTTATGTCCATGGGATTTTTAGAAAAGACAGACAGCATTTTCTATTTTTATATATATATAAACTCCAGACTTTAGCAGTAGTTTCAAAGGGTTTTGTTTCTTAATAATGTTTCATTTTGCATGGCTTCAGTTATCATAAGTTGTAGCACACCGGCTGAGCTGTGTCCTGTCTTTCTCTGCTATCAAACAGCAGACAGCTCTCACAGAGCCTTAACGTTTTGATTTTAAATGATTCAATCGCTCTTCTGTTTCTATTATATGTTTTAGCCATAAGATGCAGAATGCATGACATGAATGTAAACTCTTTTCTCTTGGTAGACTGGCTAAAAGCAAGTACATGATATATATTCCAAAGACAAAGTAGCACAAATTTCTGCAGTCTGGCTGGTATGACATGTATGAATATTTAGAAAGGATTAAGGAAATACTTACAATCTGAATATTATGACCAGTACTTTTTTAATTGACTAATATATGTTTTTATCTGGGAACTACAGATATATGTTTGACAAATACATCAGCTCTGTTCAGTCATTATTTTTGTACTATTCAAATTTTCCATAAAAGTGAATTTTAAGTTTTTATCAGCTATAAGTTGACTTAAAAAAATGATAGAAATATAGACACAGAATACCTCCATCTATGTATCTACATAACATATAGGGAAGCCCAACACTGTTTTTACCCCTGGATGATTTAGAATTAAAAAAAATATTTTCATTTCACTAAAAAGCTCGATATGAGACAGACATGTGAATGTGTGTGTGTGTGAATGGGTGAATGTACAATCACATGTGTCTCATACCTGAGAGAGAATTTATGCAACCAATTAACCAAACTGGGAGAAGAGGCTGGAGTACCCAGAGAGAATCCACACACCCTAGGAGAACATACAAACTTGTGCAGGAAGATTCCAGGAGTTTTTTGTTTTGTTGTCACAAAATAAGTGAAAACAAGAATGATGTTTTGTTTGTATGTTTTGTCAAAAACAATATATGTACGCATTCTTCTTGCTATCTCATCGCATTTCTCCTTTATTTATAGGACTCAGCATCTAAAGGATATAATCCTTACCAGAATTAGTCGAATCTCTCCTCAAGCAGAAAAAAACAGACACACCACATTTTTATAGTGAAAGTGTATGATACTTTTAGTAACATATTTACTCATTATAACAAATGTAAGAAGTAATCAAATTAATTAAAGAAGTAGAGCTCCTGGAAATTATTTTCATCACAAATTGTATGCTTTGGCGTTTTAAGGTAAAATATCATCCCAGTGATGCTACTTTGCAGTATAAACCTAAATATAAAGACACGATAAAGCTGTGAAAATTCATCCCACCAGTCTTTTCCTCAGTGACCCAGCTGCTTTGCTTGTTCAGATTACATAGCTTACACTCCGGCTCAGCATAGTAATCACTTTGTGGGACGGGATGAATCAAACAAACAGCTTCTTCTCATTTCTGTATGCAGACTACTGCAGGGAGAGACCCTCACTGGAAATACTCAGCAGCACAATAAAACAGCAGACTGCCTGCTCCCAAAGCATGTTCTACACGTGAACTCAGTTTTCATTTGTAGCCTTTAGAGTTTTCATGAAAGTTTTGAGTAGATGTGACGTGATTTGCCCTCGTTTAAACACTTTGGGGAGCGGGGAACAGACAATTGCCATTTTTATTTTTGCCTCTCAATAATAACATGGCATGACTGGGTCAATTTAGAAGATAAAACGACATTGGGAACTATTTGAAAATCTGATGCTCCCATGGTGCCATGTCAAGCTTCTTGCAGTAAACCTGAGGGCAAGAGAGTAATGCCTGAAAAATGAGCGCCCTCTACTGTAAGGTTTGGCTATTGTGGGGAAATCTCAAATGAGCAAATAATCTCAACTCACACTAAAAACAGACTGACTGAAAACAGCTAAAATAGTCCCTGTTGTGAGGAATAAATGTGACTCAAGATCAGATTGTAAATTCCTCAGAGAAACTGTTAAAAATGTAAATAGCCGAAGTTAAGACTTTATGGCCCCCAGTTAGCATTTAAATTGTTGAAGTTTATGAAAATATAATTCGAAAAAATCCTGGACAAATCTACTTGTACGGTTGCCAGCAGAAAGCCTCTTTTAAAAAAGAGAAGTTGACATCATGGCGTATGGTTGCAAAGTTATAAACCACAAGAAGTCTGGAGCAATGCTCTTTGGGCCACTGAAGCCAAGGAAAGCACATTTAAAACATGCAGAAAACATGGTTTACGAAGAAAAACGCAGGAGAATACAAAATAAAAAAAATAGCTCTGTTAAGCTTTGGTCTGGTGCCTCAAAACTTTTAAAACCTCCTGCGTTCTTTCTCAAGCTATTTCAACATCCCATCATTCCTTCTGCCCTCAAGCCCTTTATTTTTATCCTTGTCCTGCCTTGGATTCATGTGTGCATACACAGACAAACACAAAAACGCCGACACATTTAAAGGACTTGCAAAGTTTAAGGTGGGTGGGGGGGGGAGGGTTTAAAGAGGGGGTGTAAGAGTGTACACTTTGTGTTGCATAATTGATGCTCCCTATTGCCTTACGTCCTCACTGCTGTGCTGGCAGAGCAGCGAACAAAGCTTGCTCATTAACTATTCACTGGATGATTTGAACAGAAAAATGATTCTGTGGATCCGCAGCACCTCGTAGCCCTGAGGCATCTGATTTCAGAGTTGTTAATAAGACATGTGCTGTGTCCGCTGGTCATATTTTAACTTGACAGCAGATCCACCCACGTGTGTTCAGTCAGTGATCAGACGATGACGAACATTCAAATCAAAACTATGAGTGTGTCGGCATGCTACACGTGTGGACTCGATTGCTTGGGAAAATAAATTATCAATAAGACTAGAGGAATATATGAATATATTGCTCTCATAAACAGGCCATATTGTGAAGCTGGAGAAGAATAGCAAAGAATTTAACACGTTTAATATGCACTAAACAGAGGTTGTACAAAGTCTTTTTTTTTTTTTCTCCAAATCTGGATATGCATTGACAATGAAAGACGGTTTAAAAAATACATTTGTACCAACATGGATAGACTGAAACTGAGAATGACTAGAAATTGCTTAGAAGATTGAAAGATGATTAATGTCTCAAAATGTGTGGCTTCTTCCTTCAGCATCACTATTGCGACACTCAGATCTAATCTATGACCGAAATTTATGTTTTCACCCACCTGCCAGCATCACTATCACACTCTCTGCATTAAAATTATAATTAAAGAAAATCCTCCCATAATCTCAGAAAACAGGGCTTTGATGTTTCGATATAATGAGAAAATGAAGGAATGCTCCGAACATAACAAGCTGAAAAACCTTACCTCAAATTAATAAGATGTTGAAAGTTTATTTGCAACAAAGAGGTTCAGATCACAGTATTCTGATATGGATATAATTATATAGTTGCAACAGCAAAATGAACTGAACATTTTATTTGGGATCCCCTGATGAGTTTCCTTTGTATTTCAACCTTTTATTTCTATTAATTTTGATTTTTCTTTTACTTACAGCTGAACACAAACTTAAAATTTTGTCACCCAGAAAATTTTAATGTTACAATTTTTTTTGATGCAGAAATATCATGTTATAGGCATCACAGTCATACATAGGAAAACAGATGTTCAGAGCTTGCATCAAGTATGTTAATGGAAAGTTGAGTGGAAGGAAAAATATGGCAGAAAAGCCGAACGCATTAGTGATGATAATACCATTGACAGGCTAGTGAAACCATCCTGAATAAAAACCTCTGGACGGTTAACAAGTCGTGGTTGTGGCCAGAGACTCAAGAGCCAAGAATAAAACCTGAGTTACAACTAGGTCACACCTCCTGTGTAAGCCACTCTTAAACCAGACCCGTTACAAGAAGTTACCTGGGCAGAAATGGACCAAAAGCCTTATTTCAAGACAGAAAGATTAAAAAAAAAAAAAAAAAGATGCCAAACCTACACACTGTGAGAAAAAAAAATAACAGATCAAATCACATAAAACGTGTAATGATCAGAGATATCTGACAATTTGAGTCTTGAATTGCAAAATGGAAATTTTAGAAACCTTCTGTAAGGCTAAAATGCCATTTCGTTGTTAATTCAACATTTTTCTTGTTGACGTATAGCACACATTGCTTGTTAATGACAGAGAACAAATTTTCTCTGCCATTTTCTATCTTTTTCATTAATATTCCACCCCTACGAATCAACTCTCACACATTTATAACAGCAAATGTTGACCATGATACGATCTTATCGTCAGTTTGCATCAGACCACAGAGCGTTGATTGGGTCTGATTTCCAGCCACACCGGCTGGTCATTTCGCCTTGCCAATTACGAGAATGCTCATAAGGAAAACCATGACGAAGAAAATCCACATGAAGAACCTGTCCATCACCTTAGCAATCTTCTTCCACTCTGCCCCCTTGGCACATGTGGCCTTCTGCTCTCGGAAACAATTAGCAATGTACTCCACGTTGCGGACCAGCTTGGTGTCCACGTTAGGAAACCCGTTGCCAAAGCTGCAAAACACACAGGGGCCAAAGGTCACGGTGGGACCCTGAGGTGGAGGCTTTTTGTCTTCAGGACAGAATGGAAAGTTTTGGTCCTCCAGGTGACCTGGAGGCTTCTGGTCTTCCATGCAGCAGTCGCTCGTTGTAAATTTACCGTTGGAGCCTTCATATCTTCCAGGTGCGGATCTGGAGAGATAGCTGCTCTCTTCTCTTGTAATGTGGTGCTGCACTTTCACTCTGTGCTGCTGGTGCTGCTTGGAGGGCTGGGGCCGCGGGTACCTGTGGTGGTGCTGCTGGTCCTCCTGGCTGCCGGGGCCCAGGGGGTTTCCATTCGCGTGAATGTGAGAGTTGACCTGCGGGTGGCAAAAGTCATCCTGGAGGTAGTGAGAAGATGATGACGAAGAAGAGCCAGAAGCGCAGTTCTCGCCCACTTCGTAGACAAAGAAAATCTTGGACATGTAGTCGATGATGAGCACTTTGGCCCAGTGTGGGACTGGCTTGGCCTCTACGCCACAGAAATGAATGTTCATGATGAAAATGGTGAGCGCTGTGGAGGCCGTGACCATGGTCATGGTGGCAATGTAGTACTTCCCTGTGGAACAAGTGCAAACATGAACAGAATGATACTTTATTCAGTGCACACAACAATAAAAATACACTCTCACCTATGAGAGGCACACTTTCTGATGGTGGCATGCTCTCAGCCACCATGAGCTGGAACACGGTGAGAGCCAGGAGAACCGTCACCCCGAGGGAAACCTTCTCCCCAGAGTCTGCGGGCAAGTAGAATCCCAGAGGAGCCAAGAAGGAGATCAGGAAGCACGGCAGGAGGAGGTTGAAGATGTAGAAGGAGGAGCGGCGCTGCAGGAGCACAGTGTAGGTGATGTCTGGGTACGGGTCGGAGCAGCAGCCGTACATTATCACGTTCTTCGTGGCCGGCATCCCGTGGCATTCCCACTCCACATTTTCCACAAAATCAGAGAGGTCACCACTATCCATGCCCATAATGATATCCACCTGGAAGTGGAGAGATGGATGACAAAGCAGAAGTGGCGCACTGAAATTTGAGAAGACAGATACCTACAAATGTGTCACTACAGAAAATAAGTCCCGCACGAAACCCCCGTCTTTCTTCACCTGGTTGCCATTGTACGTCCAAGAACCGAAGGTGAGATTGCATTCCTGGCTGTCAAATGGAAAGTAAGAGACATCCACAACACAGGAGCTCTTAGTGATGGCAGGAGCATCCCAAGTTATCTCTCCGTTGTAGCGCAGCCTGACGTTGGTGTCCATTGGTCCTGAGAAATCATCATCAGCTCTGAAGGTAGAAAAGAAAAGTTGACTCCCAACAAAATAACTAAAAATAGACGACGCAATCAACGTGTAATTTTGATGATATTTCATCCAAACAGGCCACCAAGAACATTTTCACAGTTTCTCTCAGATGGATATCTGGCGTGAACATGTCTTTGCGCTGGACGACGTACTGGCGTACTTGTTATAGAGGACGAGGTCGGGCCGCCACACCAGACTGCTGGGTATGTGGATGACGTCCAGACCATCATAGTCTTCTGTGTTCCATCTCAGGTAGGCGTCGTGCCACGTCTGCCTAATCCACAGGTAGGCAATCAGCACCTGGTTCCTCTCGTCCTTCACACACACGCACAAAGGCACAAAGATGAGAAAAGCTATTTAAAAACGCTCACAGTGAAAAAGCATGGGGAGAGCAAAATATTTAAAGCTAGATCTAATATCTGTGTAATAAGCTATATCTAATCTCAGTGGACAGAATCTTCCATTCCGTCCACTTCACATGGAAGTGGACATTACAGAACATTAGTGAAAAAACTGTGTCATTACGACCAAGGAACACAATAGACAGATCAGAAATAAAGCTGTGGAGAAGTATAAAGCAACCTTAGGCTATAAAACAATATCACAAATTTTGAACATCTCAAAAAGAACTGTTCAATCCATTATTCAAAAGTGGAAAGTGTGTCTTATAATTGCAAACCAACCGAGTCAAGCTTGTCCCCCTAAACTGACAGGCCAGGCCATGGAGACAATTAATGAGAGGATCAGCAGAGAGGAGCATGGTGACTCTGGAGGAGCTGCAGTGATGCACAGATCAGGTGGGTAAATCTTTTTGGAAGACTACTGTCTGTCTATTGTGTGTTTTTTTTTTGTTAAATACTTGTTAAATACTGTATTTTTAAACCTGATAAATACCAACTGTGTAAGAATTATTATAAAGTAATAATAATAAAGATCTGCTCATTTTGATTTGAAGATGAAGCTAAACGTCTCTAAAAGACTTTAGACTGGGGTGAAGTTTCACCTTCCAGCAGGACAGCGACCCTGAACAGCCAGAGTGGCTTAGATAAGCAGATCCATGTGTTGGAATGGCCCAGTCAAAGTCCACAGCTAAATCCATCTGAGAATGTATGGAGAGACTCAAAAAAAATCTATGCTCATATTCTCGTCATCCAATCCGACTCCTGGTGTGCAAAGCTGATAGAGACAAACTTTAAAACTGTTCTAGCTGTAAATTGCAATAAAGGGGATTTTATTTGCAGTGTTGACTCAGGAGTGGAGCATCAGAGTTAGAAAGACTGAATACAAATTAAATCCATATCTTGCAGATTTTTTACTTATAAGAAGCAATGAAAGCTAAGCAAATTTTTGCTTCCACTTCCACAAATTCAAGGGCATTAATACTTTATAGTCTGGGGGCTGTCAGGGCAGGACTTGGATTACATTCCCTGCAGCAGCCTGCTGTAGATCCTGATATGCTTTCTGTAATCTATGTTGATTCATAATCAAGAACAGAAGTGCCCTAAACATCCTGCAAAAGTTGCAACAAAAGACACGAGCCCTTCATTTCTTTCTTTGACGCTCATCAACACAGCTTGGCAAGAGACACTGAAACGTTCAAGACAACAGAAGTCCAGGGTCGTCTATCAATATCAGGTGAAAGAGGGCCCATAAGCAAAGAACAAAGAGCCGCATCGAGTAACAAAACACCCTCAGAGTTTTGCACAGCTCTCTTTCATGTGTACTCTGATATAACAAGCCAGCAGCAACACACAGCTTGGTAGATAGATTACGTTAAGGTGGTGCGCGGTCTCTCTAAACGCATTCACAATTCAGCTGGTGACTCACCGAGGGGTGGGTGACACGTCACTGAACCTGAACGGGAATCTGAACCAGTTGTGTACAAGCAGGCCATACAGGGAGGTTTTAACAGGTACAGGGTCTGCCTCTGGTTTATTACCACCAGTGGTTAAAGCTCCGAGGGATCTGCTGCATCAATGCAGTGACGATAATTCAGGGAAAACTCACCCTCTGGAACATTCAGCACAAACAATCCGTTTTATTTTCATGTGATTCATCTCAGCTCGTTGTGTTTTCTCTGCTTTTAACAAATTAATTTCATCAGAACTATTATGTTTTACAGCAATGTGACTAAGCGAGTAGCATTGTTATTTTTGTCATGCTACTGAAAAACATTGTGCCCAGAATCATCACATTTTGAATGCAAAACTATGTTTGAAGATGGTTCATTTGGGATTTTTAAACACTTTACTTGCTTCAGAGTGGAAATGTTTAATGTGTGGAACGCTTTAATGTGTGCAGAGGTGGGCAGAGCAGCGAAAGCACTGTACTCACGTAAGAGTAGCATAACTTCAAAATATTTTTACTCAAGCGAAAGTAAAAGTAG
Organism: Poecilia latipinna; assembly: GCF_001443285.1. NCBI lineage: Eukaryota > Metazoa > Chordata > Actinopteri > Cyprinodontiformes > Poeciliidae > Poecilia > Poecilia latipinna. The sequence goes on from NW_015112825.1 coordinate 98,519, forward strand.
CCATCCAAGAAATTAATCAAGTAAGACTAAAAAGCATTGGGTGAAAAAGGGCGAGTAACTGATCACAACATCAACCATTTAACATTTAAAAACTACATAATAATCAGATGGACCAAAACATAAAGTTATATTTCAAGGACAAAAATAAAAATAACAAAATTACAAAATCAAGTTAAAAAAAAAAAAATCCAAATAAATTTTGTTTTATTTGGAATAAAGTAAAACTTATGAAACTTTGTTAGAAACTGGACATGTGTCCTGAATTTTTGGCCTGAATAAGCTTGTTCTTCATTCAGTGAAGTTACTCACAGTGGGAAAACTATCCAGAAATGTGTACTTCGTAATAAAATTTCAAGTAAAAGCAAAAAGTGCAGCACAGGGCACAGCGGCAGCACGGGGACGAAGCCCGCAACTCACGAACGGAGGCCTCAATCCTCGACTTGGCCGTCCCACTGCAGCACAATAAAAATACCCCTAAAAGTACATTGTTTTTTTTGTTTGTTTGTTTTTCCAAAAAGTAACTCAAGTAAATGTGAGTTAATGCAATTAGTTATTACCCAACTCTGAATATGTGGCATTTTAGTGCACAGTACCTTATGAGACCGGCTCGTAACCCAGTACCCACCATGTCTTTGATCTGAGAGAGGGTGATCTGTAAGGTAACGTTCAGCGCTCTGTCCGTGTCCTCCACAGGCCGCAGGGCGCTGGAGTAATTATCCATCAGGTCGTTCAGGAGCTTCTGGGCATAGTGGCCCTGAGCGCAGTAAACCACTGAAGGGGCAAAATAAGACGAGGTTCTGGTTTAGATGAGACGATTACAAGTTGTCGTTTTTCCAAGCTGTAGATCATGGGTTGTTATCATTTCATAACACTGGAAAATGTATTCTTTATTGTTGCCAACTTCTATACTCAAATTGCATTTTTAAACAACATATCATTCAAACAAATGGCATAAATGCCATGTGCGCCTATTAAACTATACCTATTTGATTATAAAAACTACAAAAAAAACAACATAAAAATAAAATAAGAAAAGCCAAATGTGTAGGAGAAAAACACAATGTTCCCAACTCACCTTCAGGGAGCAGCACTATCAAACAGATCACCTGGATCGTCCTGAACATCTCTAGATATCTCCCAGATCAAAGTTAAGGTAACTTAAAGAAGAAATCCAACAGCTTCCTTCCCCTGAAACGCTTACATGATGCCCGTTCAACCCCAGTTGAACTCAGTTGTAGATAGCGGGGCACCGTTTCATCTGGCCGTCCCTGCAGCTCTCACTGCTTGGCGGGGGAGGCAGCATGTCTGGCTGACGGGGACACGGAAACAAACTCTGGCTATCACATAGCAGCAGCAGCAGAGCGAGGGAAACAGGATGCCCACGAATCATCGCCTCACTACACATACAGAATTTTTTTTTTTTCTCCTTTCAACTATGCCGTACATCCAGGAGGGCCAGCGCTCTGCGCATGCAACATTATAAAATCCTGTAAGGAAAAAAAGGGGCGAGAAATGTGAGATACGTTACTTTTAAAGTGATCTCATTTGGTATAATTGTTTTCCACGGGCTTCATCATAAGGCTATTCAATTTAGACCTCAAATTTATCGGAAAGACTGTTTTAAGAGACGTTTGCGGCAGCACTTCTGAGGCCATCGTAAAGGTCATATATGGCTGAAACTGACATATGTCAGGGATCACTGCCCTGTTGGAACACCCAATCTTCAAGTTTTACCAGCGTAGATGTTGATTTGAGTAGACAAAGACTTTAGAGGTAGTGTTTCTTCTTTACAATTCCATCTGCCCAGGATGAATGTATATATACTTCAGCCTGTAAGTATAATTTGGATCCTGTAGTCAGTGGAAAGAACCCACAATAAATTAAAAAATATAGTAAAAAAAAAAAAAATCTAAGAAAATCATTCTCGCCTAAAAAAGAAAAAAAAACTAAATTCAATGCAGCCATGATCAGTGTATAAATTCTACATAGATTTTTTTATGGACAGGATGAATTCAAAAGTTGGATTACAGTAACTTCAAATTTTACAGCATAGCAATATTGAGCCTCAGAGCTCAATTTTGTGAACTCAAATATGCAACAGAAGAAACAGCCTGGGGGTGGATGAATTTTGCAGAGCAGTAAAATTCAATCCAAACATCTCATCACTTTATAGAGTGGTATTTGGTGCAAGCAAGGTGAAAAAGGTTCATTTAACTGGCAGGATTTGTGGATGGATTCAGAGACACAAGTTGGTATTAAACAAGTCATCTGTTGTACCTTCCGTTTCCAACAAAAGAAAGGCAAAAACCTGAAAACTGGACATAGCTCACAAGCATCCTTCTCAAAGTTCTTAAAAAGGATACTGTGCAAGAGCTGAATGCAAAAGCAGCTTTATGACTCCACACAATTTAGGATATGCTTAGCCGCTGGATGCGTTTTTTTGTTTTTTTTAATTGAAGGGTTTGCACCATTTTTACTGCAAAGTAAACCCCTGCAAGTTGAATCCCTGAGTTACTGTAGTGTGTCAGCCTTGATTTTTATTCAAATGCATGCAGAAGCAATTAAATGTATAAACCAAGGTTGCCTTGAGCATAAATAAATCATCTGTTTATCAACAGTTATGGTTAACCTTTTAAGGAAATGCATAAGTGTATGAAATAGGTTTTCATATACTTTAAATGTCTTCACATTAAAAAGATGTTGACGTTCACCTTCTAGAATGAATGCAGTCAAAATTCCAAATCTAAATTCAAAAAATTTTGCAGCAAGACTTGAAAATTGTACAGATGTGCCTGAGTTTGAGCCATTTTGCAAAGGGTGCAAAACAATCGATTAATATCCCAAAAGACTTTCTTCTGCAGTTGCAGCAAATAGTCATTCTACACACTAATGACTCAGGAGGCTGAATATACACAATGTATGAGGTTTAAATATTTTTGCACAAAGAGCATTTTCAACAGAAAAAAAAAAGCAGAGCACAGATTAATTTACACAGACTTTAATCTTTTTATTTACAGATGAGTCATTGACATTTATTTGTTGATGCAATTAAGATGTCATATTCTAGACTTGTCACAGGTTGTGTTGAACATCAATTTTGTTTCTCTCAGATTAAAAACAAGAAATCAAATGCATCCATGTTCCTAAATAAAAGTGTTTTAAAAAGAAAAGGAGAAGGCCAGATGAAGAAAAGTTATTTCAAGCTATGTGGCAAAAGTGGAGGAGAGGAATCTCCAACAGGAGCTGCCAGATGTTGACTGATGAGGAGTGGGGGAGAAACTTGGCATGAGGATGGCTACTGTGAGAACACCTGCAAGACGCTTAATGAGTTGTTTTCAAGAACGCAGAATAAGCCCACCTACACGGTGTACTACAGTCGGCGCTGACCTCCTCTGTGACAGAACAAAAAATGTGATTGGGGTTTACTCCGATGCTCATCTTTTCTTCAGATTAAATATACCGACACTGCAATATATCGTTAGCCAGATGTTCTCAGTTTTCACCACACTGTTGATGTCAAAAAACTGATTTCGTTTCAACTGTCCAAAGACACTAAACTGCATGAGTTGGGAGCAAGAATTTTTAAAACAGATTTCTTTTTTTTTTTTTTTTTTTTTTTTTGGAAAACAAGCCAAAAGTTTATTGAATAAGAATCAGGAGCAAAACCTAAAACAAAGCTGCTTTAAATGGCTTGACCCTCTACAAAGAAAAGGTTACCATGAATGAAAATAAATGCACTGCATAGGCAAGGATAAGCCGCTAACAGCCGCTTTTTGGACAGAGCCAGAAAACTGGGACAGAGTGACAGATGTGGGTGGGGTTTGGTTTCTATTCTGTTTCCAAGTGGGAGTTAGATGTGGATTTCTGATTGTATCACTAAGTGGAATGTTGGGTGGCCTTAAAGAAACCAGAGGTAAGAGCTGACAGAGCAGATGATTGGAGTGTGATACAGCAGACGTGACAGAGGAGATGTCACACGGTGAGGATAGAGAGGAGAAGGGGAACGTGTCCGATGTAAAACAGAGGGTAGGATCGAGCAGGATTCGCCTTCAGACAGCGGGAGTTTGGAGGAAAGACGGCGTGTATAGTTGAAGACAGACGTGTGGATCAAGAGGAACACGACGGGTGTCAAAATTCAGTTACTGAGGAGGAGCTCTGTTGCAGTCTCCACATCCCAGGATTTTGACGACAACGCCACTATTACTGCATTCTGGAGACAAAAACAAAGGTTTGGTTTTAATCTGCAGTGTCACGCAGCGCCGTGACACACACTGGTGAAGAGAGAAACGTAAAAGTTTACTGAGGCATGCTCACTTTTTCAAAGCCCATGGCACAGAGTTTGTCTATTTTGCGCGTGTACTCCGGACTGGAGACGGGAGCTCCTGCGTAGATGTGAGACCAGAGTTTTGCCGTCTGTTTAAACATCTCTGGATTCTGCTTGTACTGAGGGGTGAACAAACAAACAAAAAAATGAGTTTATGGAAGGGGGATCAACAGACGGCTTGTTTTCAACTAAAAGGCATCTTGTTTTCTCTGTTTGGATCATATCAGGTTGGGAAAAAATTGCCAGCTTTGCCACTTTATGCCGACAAATTCATGAAGTTTACAAACATGTCATTTTATTAGGTCGTACAAAAAAAAATTAAAGCAAATACAATTGCAATGTCCTTTTTAGTAAAGATTTTATAAACACTTGAGTACTTCTATATTATTGACACATTATTACAGTAAATGCATCTTGCTCAAGTTCCAAAGTGTAGTAGTTCTTTACATAAATGACCCAGTTCATCAGTCAAAAAGCATTTATAGCAGCTAATAGTTTTCAAATGGACAAAGAACAAAGTCTTCAGTTCAAAATAATGCAGGCACGAAGCCAGATCTGCTCTTTTAAAGTTTAAACTGCTCTACTGCTGAATCACGGATTAATTTATGTCCTTGACAAAAACAACTACATCCCAAAAGTGCATCAAAGAATTATTTTTTATAAACTTAGAATCATTACTGGTGCTGTGAGCCCTCAACATTTATTTGCACGGTAATTACTACAGTCTCATGTTGTAAAAGAAAGCACATTAAATATGAAATAAAAAAATTGTTTATGTGTTGCTCAAAAAGCCAAAAATACCCGAAAGATGCATTTAAACTCTGTTGTTTACTCGTAATAAATTTTTAAATCAAGTTTTAGTCAATCTTTTTGTACCCAATGGCGTGCCAGACATATTTAGCCAGAAACCTGTTAAAAGGCAATAAGAGTATCATTAAAGTTGACGGTCTTGAACGCCTACGCATCCAAAGAATCCGGAGAAAAGTTCATATCTTTACCTTTGTCAGAAAGAATTCAACTAAACCTTTAAACAAATTAAAGTTCAGCTAATGCATTTAAAGCCCAGACTATAGTAAGGGAATCCTCAGACCATAGTTTTGTACACCTTACTTGAATAATGCGCTGCATACATGAACTGATAAACAGGATGTAGCAGCTCAAACTTTTTTTTTTTACATAAAAAAAAAGTATAAAAATTTCCAAGTCATTCTGTAAGAAATGAAGTAAAACAAAAAGTTGTAGGTCGAATTGTAAGTTTTAATAGTTTATGCTGAAAGAAGTCAGAAATAATAAATGAAAAAACTTTGACCTGAAAAAGTTTTCAGTACAAATACAAACAAGGGGGTAGTTCATGTTTTAATATGATCAAACAGTGAATTTTAGGAAACTACAGATTCATACATAAAACTGAAAAACAAACACGCACACACCTGATTGGCTACCACAGCATCCTGTGGATCATCTGGTTCTGCTGCTGCCAGTAAGGCTTGTAATGACAAGAGGACCGTCCTCAGTGTCATGGCTGCTGCCCTGAAACATCATCACAATGAGCAACGAACTAAAAGAGCTCAGAAACGACAAACAAAACATGTGCTTACACACGAGTGCACTCAACAGTATGATTAACCATCCATCCAAGCTTCAGTGGCGCATTCAAATCTATACAAGATGAAGCAGAAACTGATACATTTGAATCAGCTCCATTATTATAGGTAGGGTAACAAAATACTCAACTGAAAACTGCCAATAATCGAGGTATTACCAACAGCAACACTTAATTATATAGACCATCTGAGGAGCATAAGCAAATCAGCAGTGCAAATGCAATGATACACAGAGGAAATAAACAAGTCAGGCCCCCGTCGTGTTATTCTGCATGGTGGGGATCGGTTCGCTCTGTTCACTATAGGAAGCATTTTGTTGGCATGGCTGTAGTCCATCTGTTCCCTTAAGGTTTTGATTTACTCCACCAGTGTTAGAAACCGAGCAGCAATGTATGATGGGAACCTCGGCAAGAACACATAATTCTCCACAGGATATGTTTACTTAAAAGGCGAGCCACAAGTATTGATTATATTGCTGTTAAGTTACATGGCACATCCGATCATGTTCTCTTTCAATAATTATGAACAGCTGCTGATTGTTTAAATGAAAAATGAGTCAAAGTGTTTCGTTCCCTCATATTTTTACATTTACGATGCATCTTAAAAATGATGGGTTGAAGATGTGAAAGAGCCACAATTATCTTATTTAGCCTTAATTCTTTACTCTATCTTACATAGTTGGAAAAAAATATAAAAAAAAAAAAAACTTAAAATCTTGGCAATGATTTACTCACCACTGATCTTTAAGGATGTCCAGACATATTGCACCTGTGACTGAGCTGATATTGGGATGCCAGATCTTTGTGATAAACCGCACCTGAGGTATTGAAAGAAGCAAGGAGACGCGCACAGATGAGCAGAGTGACGGGAATTTCTTTACGCAGCAGGAAGATCGTTAGTCGCAACAAAACAAATGAAACCTTACCTTGGGTGGATTGAATGGATACGTCTCTGGAATTTTAATTTCTAGTTGATATCTACCTCCTGTCAAAAACACAACCGGTAACACAATAAACGAAAGAGGTTGGAATATCTAGGAAATTTAAAACACAGATGAAAGATGCTAAACTTGATTTAGTAAAGAGTAGTGCTGCAAAACTATACAAAAGGTCAGGAATGTTGCAGAAGCGGTACTGGTTCCAGTAAATCCACATTTTATTCACCAGTCTTTTCTTTTACATCATCAAAGAATAGTCATCATTTATTGTTCCACAGTGGGAAATTCAGGTGTCACAGCAGCAAATTATGTGTGGAGACATGTTTAGTCACCCAAAGGTAAAAAGTATAAAAACTCTAAAATACTCTACAGCAAGGATGTGTTCTCAAAACAGGAAAACAATACTGTGTTATTAAAAAAATAATAATAATATACTATATATAAAAACAATGTGTAGCTATGCAGGTTAATTCCAAGATAAATGTACAACATATCCATGGGTGTATATGAACATAAAAAACAGCAACAAGCAGCATGTCTCCATAACTCTGACCTCGTCAGTCAGAAAAAAAAAAACATTGTTTTTTGTCGTTGAGGGCCATTAAAGTCTTGTCAACTGCTCTAAATCATAATTGACGTGTACAGCAATAATGCAATTACTTTTGCAATTCAATTTTACACGCAGATCTTGCAAAGATGCTTGCTATTCAATCAATTCTGCCATTTTAGTTTATAGTAGAGCTACACATGCACATTTTCTTAACGCACACATTAACACGAGACTGCGACATATTCCAAAATGGATTCTGATTGCAATTAAAGGAAATGTTGCACAGCAACAATTAAAGTCCATTTCACTGGCCTAATATATTTTTTTGGCAAGCAGTTTTAATGTGTGGCCCTTGAAATGCTGTGGTCTTTCAAAAAATGTTATCCAAGCAGTTGCTTGACATTATGATGATGATGACCATGATAGGGATTAAATATAGCTCTCTGCACTTAATAAATTGTCCAACAATAACAAATCATTTGCTGCACAACTTATTTTTGGCATGCCTTCAAGCGTGTCAAATTAGAATGTAAAAAAGATGAACGGTGATTGACAGATGCATCACTCTGGCAGATATGAATTCACACAAAGCCCACGCCAACTGAACCCTTCCACCCTTAACACCGACCATCATTCCAACCGTCCTTCCAACTTTTCTTCCAGCCCTCATTTGAAACCCTAATTCCAACCCTAATACCTACCAACCCACCCGCCAAAGCTAATTCCAACCCTAATTCCAGCCACCCTTTCAACCGTAGTTAAAACTCTCCATCCAACCCTCCTAACGACCCTCTTTGCAACCCTAATCCCAATGCTCCTTAAAGCCCTACTTCCAACCCTAATTACAACTCTCACACCATCCCTTCTCCAAACCCTCCTTCAAATCTGGGTACTTTTAGAACTTTTCTCTCTTTAGTTTTTAAGGTATCTGTGGCCCTAAAGGCAAATGTTTCTAAACAGAATAGAGTGAATCAATGTCGATCAATTATCTGTTGAGGTAACAATAGCATTCAAGTTTACAATCTATAGCTTCCATGCTAGATGGAGCACATTGTCAATATACCAGTGGTAGCCCTCTTGCTAATGTTAGCATTTTAGAAAAATAAAGATTTGCTTTTCATATATTTTAAGCCGATATATTTCCATTTCCATTAATTAATTTACTTAGTCAACATGCTAAAAGAGCGATAGTATGAGGGATGAAATTTTAGCTAAAACTGTTTTGAATACATTTTATGAAAACCCAATAAATTTAATCAATGTTAGATAGCATGCTATTGACAGCAATTCATCTAAAAGTAGCTTTTTAGCTTAGCGTCTTTTACATTGCTGCTACCACACTAGTTTGAACAGTTTAATGCTATCAAACATGGTAGTGACTCACAAACATTAGCATAATAAGCTTCAGCTTCTAGTTGTCCTTTATTGTAGCCATTAAAAAAACCTTGAAAAATTATTCATGGCAACACCTAAAAACAATCCATAGATTTCAGCTTTTGAAAATATATATATATAGTTTTTCGAAATATCAATTCGATGGCACCTTAATGTCAAGAAAGTTGTGCAATGTGATTTTTTTATTATTATTTATTATCACCAAAAGTTGGCAGTATCTCTTAAAAATTACCTCACCTTCATATGGCGTGTCAGGAGGCCCTGCTATTTCTCCTTTGAGTTCTGTGAAGTTCTCATCAACCAGGTCTACCTTTATTTGGTTTTTGCTTGTCTAGAAGAGCAAAAAGAGCAAACACTGGCAGTTAACCATCCATGCTGTCATAAACAAGCCCTCGTTAATTGCCAACTCATGCATCAGGATTATGAAAGGTTGCCCACAACTTGTTGCATACTCACAGCTCTATGTGTAAGAGTGATTTCAAATTTATTTCAAATGTTATATATTGGGGTAACGATAACACGTGGGTGATGTGTGCTTTAATTAATACAACTCTCAATATTTGCTTGGATTTCCCCGGCTAGCTTAGCAACCACAGAAGGTACCCTACTTAGCAATATCCTCAAGAAACTTTGCAAGCTAAAATATGTTGGGCCATTTTAAAGCAACTGTTACTCTCTACACTTACGACCACAGTGGCACATTATGGTGAGCTGACGTTTGTCGCCACTTATTATCACAGCCGATACAGTTAGCTTACAGCTAGCCACTTTAGTGAGCAAGCGTCTGTGACTCATTCAGCCACAGAAAGTGAAATAAATTCAGGTACGACTCAGAGTGGCAAACACGACAACCAACCTCTTCGCTCTTCAGAACCTCCTTGAACTCCCGTTTTATCCTCTGAACAGCAATATTGGCCATGGTTCCCCCAGTGTTCCCGTCCGGTTGGTTGGTTGGGGCCTCGTCGCCAGTCCGACCAGTCAGCTAGCGTTAGCTGCTTTTACCGACAACAGCTCCTGACTTTTTTAAAATACACGATCTCAAAAATAACAGCTGGAACGTTGTTCGCCTCCTGTCTCGTCGGTCCCCGAAGTTGGTGGGAAGCTTAATCTGGGGGGAGTAGTTTAATGTGAGTCTGTCATCTCAAATATGCAGCAACAACACAATGGTTGGTAGAACAGAAAACATTTTAATACCAAAACCTGCATGCAGTCTAGAGGAGACAGGGTCATGTGATCAACACCGTCAACGCTCCCTCCCATTGGTAGATCAATTTACAATTAAAACCCATTATTATTTATTTATTTATTTATTTATTTATTTATTTATTTATTTACCTAAACCTAAAAAAGACTAAATTAAAAGTGCCGTTATATAACAAATAATAAAATGAGATAAAAATAAGAAATAACGTGTTTAACAGTTTGCATGTGATTTAAAAAAGCCAAACTCTGATTTTTTTAAAAAAAAAATATTTATTAATAATTAAAATAAATTAGGTAAAATAAAAGGGAGTTAAAATAACAATATAGATTACAATTATCTATATGAAAGCCTAAATGTTTTTTCTACTTTTAATCCCACAGACTTTAAAAGAATGTACACCATCTTGTTGGGAAACGTAAGCTATTTTATGTAAATCAAATTTTCTTTCATCACATATTTTCCCACTGTACAGTTTAGCAGCACTTCATATCCGAAGTTTAAAAGTGACAAAAACTAACAAAAACTCAACAAACACAACAGGGTCATGTCTTTCATGCATAGTTTCCTTCTGGCAACTTCTTTGTCTATAAAAAGCCTGAACTCTTCATTGGCTCCGGTGCAGTTGCATTAAATCCTTCAAAGATCTGCTGTGGCCTTGCATTTCATGTTTCTTGTTTTTTTCTCACAGCAGACTTCCAGACTGATTGTTTCATCTCAGAATCACGTAATAACACCAGATGGCACTGTTGTTCCATCCCAGGAGAATTACACAGCGTGACGAACGCTTGACTAAGGACGACCAGACTTCTTCGTATAAAAACTAGAACTACACACAATTAAATAAAAAATTACATCAGAGTAACACACACACACAGAACAAAAACATTATAATAAATGTACAATTTCCATGAAGTTACTTCATGTTGTTTTCAGTACTAAATGCCTTAGGCAGGTTTAGAAATTGTCAGTATAGTAATCTGTAAAGGTGTAATTTTTTTTAGAACCTGGTTAAAAGACAGCCTTTTTCAGTGATTTCATGTTTGGTCATTTCACAAGCACAAACTTGAATGTACTCTTTGGACTTGAAGCAACATGCCAATAAAAAACTGACAACACGTTGATATGTTGTGAGGATACTTGTCCTTACTAGTGACAGGGAAGCTGGCTAGACTTAGTAGGAAGATGTGAATTAAGCTAAATTTGGGGTGATTCTGTAAAAAATCTTGGCATAGAGTAGGGGTTCTAGTTGCAGAAAGATCACTCAAAGTTACAATGAGATGGTCTGGATAAAAACATATTCATGTGCTAACACTGACCCTCCCTGACAAAAAATCCAATTTAGAATCTGTGGCAGAATTTAGAACTGGATAATCACAGGTTCTCTTCATCCAGTTTCCAGACATGCAAAGATACCCTGGATGATACAAACCATTGCTTTGATTGGTTGACTACAAATGTAGGCCACACCTTTTAGGTTTTTGCTTTTAGAAAAAAAAAAAAAAAGAAAAAAAGAAACATTGTGCTCCTTCTATTTCACCATTATCTGCTAGTCTATCAAGTAGAGCAAAAAAAAACACAGTACATTGAAGTCTATGTCTGCAAAGTGACAAAATATGAAAAAGTTAAAACACAGTGTATACTTTCTTTTTGTCGTGACTATCTAAGAGCAATTGTTTTGACATGTTTCGTGACATACATTACAAGTGAACTCATTTGTCACTGCAAGAAAAGTAGACACTAATGATGGAAAGGTGGATTTTGTGGTTCTTCTCTACATTTTTTCTGGTACAAGTTCAGGTCCTTGCTACAGTTAGTATATAACATCAGGACATATACAATATGCTGATGCTTTATTTCTTCTCCTTCGGTTCTCTCTCCTCTTCTTCCTCCGTCTGTCGTGTTTTTTATTCCTCTTGCTGATAACAATGAAGATGATGAGTGCAGCTAGCATGCCAGACGTTATTAGAAGGCAGCCCCCAAAGACCAGCATTGGTTTGTTCTTCAACATCCACTCACACGTCAAACATTTTTCCTGCTGCTCAGTGAATCTACACGGCTGCGTTGTGCTATTGTTAGAAGAACCACTGTTAGAGATGATTTCTCTGTATAATGCGACAGAGGCCTTGGCTTTGGATTGGTGCTGGGTTGAGGTGAAAAGACCAAACAGAGGGGCATGTCGATCTTGAAGCTTCCACACATAGAAACCTTGCAAGTTGACTCCATCAAGATGGTAAGCTGAGAGTAAAGGAAAGAGAAAGTAAAAATTAGAGTTTTATTTATTTATTTTTTAACTCTGAGGGGTTTCTTCATTATCCAACATGGGAACAAATTGGTTCACTGTATGGTTCACTATCAGCAAAATATGGAACAATAATCAGAGCTGTAGCCTCAGCAATTGCCTCTCCCTTCCTTTATGGTTTGATTACGTTCATGCCATCTCATTAAGTCTGACTTTTATGGCAGGAACCAATACAGTCATTAAAGCTGTACTACCTAGGGGGACAGATCTCTGTTTCGACATCCGTAACAAAAGTCTGTTCATGTGTTTCTTACACCCAATAATTCCACAAGACATTCAAGGTAGCTTACCTTTGAGAGCTTCCTGTAGATAACTCCTGAGGTAATACTGCCTGAGGTTATCCTCAAATGAAGCTTGGTCATCAATCCCACTGGCTGTGACAATGATAGGCAGAGTTCTGCCATACCTCTGATTCACCCATTTCAGCATCTTCCGTAGGCCCCAGGGTACCAGAGCCTGCCCCAAGCTGGAGGACGGCCAGGTGGGGTCTGAGAAAGTTACACAGTCATGCTCGGGTGCTGGTTTCTTTTGGAGGGTGTCCTGTGTGTGAGGATTTGGAGAAACTAAACGTGTTGTAAAATGATTCAAGGCAATAAAACTCAATGCCCCATTGAGCTCCTGTCTCTCAGTTGTGGTAAAATGAGGAAGAGGTGATTTGGGAAGTCCAAATACTCTTGCTCTGTCATCCAGGTATTCCCTCATTTCAGAGGGGTATTTCCCCTTTTTCTTCTCATCTCTTGTCCCAAGCAATGGATCCAAGAAGAATCCAAGTTCAAACAACAGAAATCTTTCTGTTGCCACTCTATGTGACTCTACAAAAGGGTTACCTGGGATGGCCCAATCAGCATGTAGAGCGAGAGACACCAGTGATCTCTGTTCACCGAAATACTCCCTCTCATGTAACCTCCAGGCTTTGGCATGGGCTATTAGCAGATTATGAGCGGCTTGATGCCTCTCTGTCACATTGGAATATACATCTATGAGTCTGTTTGGCTCATTGATGGTGATCCAGTAGTGAACCCAGGTACCCAGCTCCTGGTAACAAAGTGCTACATATTCTTGAAAAGCTCCCACTGTCGTGTAATTCAGCCAACCGCCAGACGCATGCAGTGGCCCTGGCAAACCCAAGTTCGGAGCTCTGTGTGTTGGGTGGTACAGGATGACCATAGCTTCCAGGTTTAGCTTCTTGATCTCTGTCAGCACACAGCGGTAGTACCTTTTGGAAGTATAGAGGAATATGTTATTTTTTTGCACTCTGGATGACAAATTCAGAAAAAGGAAGGTCAATTAATTGTTGGGAAACGCAGTTCCTTACAAAGACTCTCATATCCCTTAAAGTGGTTCCCATTTAGACATATTGCAACACATTTCAATGTATTTCTTGCAAGTTTATGCACTAGACTAACAAAAATGTAAATAACATGAGGCAAAACAAATCATTTCCATATTAATACATAGCTGTGGCAACAATATGTTGTCAGCATGCTCAACTACAGTGGAGACTGGGAAGTTGTTCAGAATTAATGTGAAGGGAGAGGAAAATATTTTTATCAAATATCCTTTACAAAAATAAAACTAAAAACTGTGCTGCTCATTTGTATCCTTGACACCTGAGAAAATACTTTGATGAACCACCTGTTGATGCAAGTATGATGCAAGGATAGCTGCAAGTTTTTTAAGGTATATCTCTACCTGCTGTGGACCTCCAGAGACTGGAATATTTGCCCATTCTTCTAAAAAAATAACTCAACCTAAGTCAAGTCAGATCTAAAGTATCTGTGAAAATCAGTTTTCAAGCATCACCAAACATTACCAAATAAACTTAGGTTTGGACTTTGGGATGATCCAGCTCATGAATATGCTTTCATCTAAACTGTCCGATAGCAGCTCTTTAGGGTTGTTGTCCTACTAGGGGCTGAACCAATTTAAGATTGAGATTTAAAAACCTAAGGGAAATTCTCATGGCATCTATTTCACAAGTACTTTCTTACTATAACTCTTCTATAAAGGCCATTTATATGTAACAAACAATTTGGGGTTGTTCATTTCTACCTGAGCTGTGGATCTCTGCAGCTTCTCCAGAGTAATAGTTTTCCTTTTGACTGGTTATCTGATCAATACCTAGCCTTTATGAGGCCTTACTCTTTCCATTCTTGTTTGATGGATAGAACAGTGCAACTGGTAACACTGAATTATTTTTTAGGGTATCATAGTAAACATGATTGAATACAAATGCAAGCCACGCAAGACAATTTCTAGTTTTACTTGTTGGAAAAAATATGCTGAAAACCATTTATCAGAAAAAAAAAAATTATAATAACTACTCAGGCGTTTCAAGTTGTACTGTGACAAAATGTCAAAACTTAATGTAATATTAATATTCTGTAAGACACTTAAAATTTTCGCTGTAAAAGTGTTTCCATTAAAATCTATTAAATTAAAGTAAGCAGACTCTTTCCACACTCAGAGGTTTGTGTGTTTGTTGAGCTCTACCTCAGGGCTTCGGTGTTTACATTTGAGCGGCTTCCCTCGGGTAAAATGAGAGACCAGTTAAGAGCGAAGCGGTAATGAGATGCCCCAGTGGATGCAAACAAGCGGAGATGGTTGCGAATAGCCAGATAATCTGTGCACTGGGCAGTTCTGGTGTTAAGCTTCACCCCTGGGAGTGGTTGCAGCGATCCGTCTCCTGTGAGGTTCCAGCTGTAGACGTGAGGGTCAGAAAATTGTGGGGAGAAAGGGTGGAACCGGACCTGCAAAGCAGCAAATAATTAAGAAAAAAAATAAATGAATGATCTACCAGAATTTGTTTTGCTTTCTTTAATTAACGATGCGTTTTACCTGCAGTGTAGAGTCTGCTACCCCCCAGTGAAATTTACAAGGAAAATGGCCTTTAAGATCTGTTGATGAGTTTTCATCAGCTGGAAAACCATTGTCAGTGACAATTTGCTTGAAGTATTGAGCCGTGGTCTTGGGAACCCTGGTTCTGTTTGGTTGATTGAAGTCAACGTAGAAAAGACCTCTTCTTACACTGTAGCCATAATTCCACTCAAATCCATCCAACAATGACCAGGCTGAGTAGCCAAACACCTGCACACCATCAAACTTGATGGCTAAAATAAAAATGAAAAGACTTCAGTATTTACTTTCTGAGAACTAGATGTGCTATTTAAGAGTTTAGATCCAAGAGATTTCATATTTACCCTGTAGGACTTGGTTGATAAAACTTTTCATCAGGTAGATGGCAACTGTGTCTTCTCTTCCAACACTGGCGTCAGAGAACCACCCCCCTTCTGCCACCAGTACGCTCGGGTTCCCATACTCTAGTTTTATCCAGCCCAGGAGGCGTCGCAGGTCAGGGGTGATGCTCTGCCCATTGTGTAACAGGTTCTGGCCGAGACGGAAATTGTTTGGCCCAAACGACAGAGCAAAAAAGTCAGCTGTTTTCTGCACCCAGAGCTTCTCTTCAGGGGTGAACATGGGCATGAGACCGGCATATTTTATTTTGAGAGAGACTGGATAGTCCCCAGCACCAAAGATGGGATCAGCAAACCATCCAAGAATGGCCTCCATGGACTGCTGACAGAGAGCCACGTTGGCAGCTGTAGGCTGGCCTCTGTGGGGTTCAACCCAGTGGGAACCTAAAACAATGGATACTTTACCCCTCTGAGTTGGACGGAAGTGATTGTTGTATGTCTGCCATGCTTTGGCGTGTGCCTAAAAACAACAATACAGACTCTGTAAGGATGTTGTTAATTTGTTGGCAAAATACTAAAACAGTACAAAAGCAGTTCAACTAATAAAATTCATCTTACTTGGATACCTGTTACATGTGACAGCCTGAATAGATTTTATGGTATTTTGTAAAAATCTCGCAATATTAAAACGTTACAAACTTTATTCTCTGTTCTCTACTTCTCTATTTAAAATAGTAAAATATTAAATAGAGATAAAACAAAACAAATGTTAAATACCTTTTTAAATATTAATACACAGTGGCCTGCAAGAGTATGATTACACTTTGAACATACTTTGTCTAATTACAACCACAGACTTCAGTGTATTTTATTAGGATTTTTTGAGATAGACTAATACAAATTATTACATAATTGTAAAGTGGAAAAAATATATTTCATTCATCTTAAAAATATTGCATGCGTTTGTATTTAGCCTCCTTTGCTCTGACCAAATAACATTCAAGGGGAATACTTTTGCAGGGCTCTCTACACAAGACTACATCAAATCCTTTATTTAAAGAAAATAAGTGATTTGATATTCATACATATTTCGCTTGATATGTATGATATATTAGCATGACATATCAAGCTGATATGTCATGCTTGATAGATTTTTTTTGAATAGGGCAGAAAAAGAAGTACATTTGTAACAGCATTTTAATCAGTATGAGGAAGCGGAAAATCACTATTTACTTATTCTATCTGCTTGGTGTTAGCTGGGAGCGGACCAGCTGTGCTTGACTGCATAAACGTAAGTGAGTATTAATGAGGCGTATCTCCGTGACTTCCTGACACACACAGACACGCAGATTCCCTCCACCACAAAAGTGCTGATGTGGTGGACTTTGACCCCAGTGTCTCTTTAAGTGTCTTGTTTACTTATCACAAAACCTGTCAATATGAATATAGCCAACCAATCGTCAGGAAGATAAAACCACCAGTGAGTGGGGATGTTTTGTGGATTATTGCCTTAATTGTATGCAGTAGATTGGATTAAGAGACTTGTAAAAGTCAGTAACAGACCACCGATCCGGTCTGTGTTTGCTACTCTGTCCTGTGACCTAACAGCCATTCTGGAGATATAAACATTCATTGACTATCATAAAATGATAAAGCTGTAGGAGTTCAAAGTTTGCTCACAGACTGTGTGTGTGATCTTATAAACTGTACAAAGAAAGTTGTTGAGTAACCCTGCACGACTCACCCTGATCAGGTTATGGGCTACAGTGAGAGAGCCGGAGACCCCCCCTTTTTCTCCAGGAGCGTGCACGCCTGTCCCGTACCCTTGCACGGCCACCAGGTACGGGTTGTGCATTGTGAGCCAGTATTTTACACGACTCCCAAACGTTTTGAAACAAAACGTCGCGTACTGCTCAAAAAGCTCCACTAACGTGTTATTTTTCCAGCCTCCATATTGATCCTGGAACACCTGTGGTAGGTCCCAATGGTAGAGAGTCACAATAGGCTCAATTTTCTTTTCTATCAGCCTCTCTATGAGGCGACTGTAGTGATCCACAGCAGCTGCATTGGGCTCGCCAGTGGCATTGCCTTCAGGGAAAAGTCTGGGCCAGGAAAGGGAGAAAGTGTATGATCTTACACCGAGATATCCCAGTGCCTCTACATCTTCTTCCCAGCAGTTGTAGCTGTCACTTGTCACGTCTGCAGTCTCTCTGGGAAAATAGTCACTGGTGGAGGAGTGGGTGAAATGGTCCCAAATGGAGATGCCTTTCCCATCCTGGTTCCAGGCGCCTTCATTTTGGAAGGCCGATGTACCTGAGCCCCAGATGAACCCCGGAGGGAAGGTGTCCTGAAGAAAAGACTGGTCTTTGCTAATGGGGCTCGGTTTAGGTCGCTGCCAGATACTCCTGCCTTCCCCAGGAGAACAGACCGCCCGGTCCCAAGCGAACGTCAACAACAGAAGGGAAACCAAAAGGTGTGTGTGACAGGAAGGATGGTTCAGCATACTGAAGGAGTCCACTTTGTCTTTAAAATCCACTTTGAAGACAGCAGGTGCCAGTCAGCTTCACCATGATAAGTCCTTTTCTAGCTGAACGTAGATCCATTGTAAGTGAAAGAAAAACAGAGAAACAAAGCGAGAGGGACATTGGAAGCCTCAAGGTGCTGCTGTGTCCATCTGACAACCTGGTCTGTCTCTCCCTATCTGTCTCTCCCTCTGTGTACTTCTGCTCCCACTCAGCCCCTCCCTGCAACATAGATTCACACATACAAAGGTTGACTCATACCCAAGCAAGCTGCTATTATTGTCTTACAACAGATTAATTCTTACTTAAGCAAAGTAATAGAAAAGTCTGATTATATCATCAAATGTAAAAGCAAAGAGTAAGACCTCATTACACTTTGTGACTGTATTATTAATGACTTGTTCTTCTTTGGGGTATTTTTCTACACAGAACATCCTCGTGTCAATAATTAGCTTGTACTCTGATCCTGAAGAAATACTCCTCTGGAAACCCTTCTTAGTGATGAGGTTTGAATTAACAGTTGCCAAATGTTCATGACGAATAAACAAATTAGGTTAATTTTTAGCCGATTTACAAGAGATGATCCAAGGTGTTTTCCTTTTTCATTGTTTTTCTTATTGTAAGAGGTGGTAAGGACGTTTGCAGTGTTCCCACCTAGATCTGATCTAATGGTACCAGGTGACAACAAACACACCGCATTATCTGACTTTATTAAATTTAGCTCTCCTCTCTGTATATGTGCCAGTCAGTCACCCAAGGCAAAAATCGCACAGGGTGGCAGAGGAAATTGCTGGGATATGTGTGTCTTAAAAATAAAAAAAAGCCTTTCCATCACAGTTAAAGCACATCAAAAAATGATTCCACCTTGTCCAGCGGCAGAGATTGTAGTAAGGTAAACAACACAGTCACTCTGCTTCAAGGGATCGAGGCGTAAGCAAATTAAAAAGTGACAAATGTCTATTTACTATCCCCACTGCCATTATTGGGTCACCATGACGCTAAAGGATGGAAACTGCTGAAACTGAGTTGATCTGTCATTTATGAAGCTTATGTTGCGACACCTTTCTTGGAAATGAACAAAATATTTTTTAATTTTATGCCATTAAAAATGATGAAGGAAGATATCTTAAATGAATTATTTTAATAAATAAAGAAAATAGAACTGAATGTTCAGAAGCACTAAAATAATCAGATTTCTGTATCTGTACTGTCTTGTCAAGAGGCAGAAGTTTTCTTTGTCACTCTGTGCTGTAAATAAAAACAGGAAGTGAAAACAGGATGGGGATGTGAGAGAAAAGACACAACTGGTTAGAGAGGAGCTTTCGTTTCTATATCTGTTTCACATCAATGTGGCTATTTAGTGCAACATTATTACAAATAAGGAGCAGAAGCCAATCCAACAGTAGAATTGATGCTTGTCTTTTGAGAAACCTTTTTTTTTTGTTTTTTCCACCCATTTTGTGGAAAAACCAACATTATTATGAGTAAACTGCACTTTTTCCCCATCTTTGAGAAATCAGTCTTCTGCGACTAAGATTTGGATTAAAAAGGCATCTGAAGCTGGCTCAGGTTTGTGCACTATTTCCTCTGTTTTTACAATAATATGCTTGCCGAAGACATATGAAGTGCTTTTAATTCAAATGGTATTCCAGCTACAGTTTTTTTGTGTTATGTCTACAGCAGCTTTACACATTCAAGCTGCAGTTTTTACCTTTTTTCTTTGTAAAATAGCTCGAGCTCAGTGCGACAGGAGTGGACAGAGTGTCTGTGAACAGTAGTTTTGTTTAGTCCTGTCACGTATTCATAATTGGTTTTAGTTCTAACTTTGTTTGGGTCATTCTAACACACAACAAGCTATAATCTAAACCATTCCACTATAGCACTTACTATATATTTAGGGTTGTTTTCCAAAATTCACTGTATAATTAGCATGAAGGAAATCATGAAAAACTGTTATATGGTTGTATATTCAGCTATTTGGTTTTAGTCAGTACCAATGTTTGCTACGGAATAACTTACTATGATATAACTGTAAATAAATTCCTGTAATGATCATAGTATATAGCCCTGATACAAGTCAATATATAAAAAAATTATATTAAGTCAATGATTCATTTCTTTGAGTGTATTTGACTGATGTTGTGATAGTTTCTTTAAGAACAATTCTGAGCGTTTCTTTTTTTATTCATTAACTACAGTGTTAGTTTACTGTCGGTGAGACAATGGCGTCCTCTAGTGTTACTAGATCTTGCTAAAATGAAACCATGCAAGTGTCAGTCAGATCTGTGTGCACATATAAATATCTAGTCTGTGAAAGGTGGGTAGTAACTACTTAGTTACATTTACTTGAGTAATGTTTCGGAAGAAATGTACTAAAGGGTTGTATTATCTGATCCACACCAACTTTAGTTTGTTTAAAGGTAAAATATTCATCCCATATAATCGTACACGTCAGGAGAGACACGTTGGATTGCATCCCAAAGCAAATAACCTTGACTAAATGCATCATCACAGTATTGTTTTACATTTACTTGAGTAATATTATCATGAAGTATCACTGCTCTTACTTGAGTGATATTCTGCTGTTTGGTTTTGAGAGTTCTGGTATATAATCTTGTTATTTTTTTCAGTACTGTTAAAATTGATATTAAATATTCACATGTTCAGCAATGTTAGAGAAACACAGACTTCCATAGAGTGAGATGTGCACACATGATTGCATACAAACTGCACCTTCCAGTATTTTCTGAAACAAGAATAACAATAATGATTAGGACCACAAATTACTTTCCTTCCACTTCACAATCATGGACGCCTTTGTTTTGATCTACAGGAGAACCAATGGGATACACCAATTGTAACATGGCAATATTTGAAAAAGTTTAAGTTGGAAGTATTTTTTTTTTGTTTGTTTGTTTCAAAAGGCTTTAAGTAAAAGCAGGATACGTTAAGCGTTTCTTCTACATTAAAAACTTGAATCAAGGTGAAGTAAGCAGGAAATGTTGCAGGGACACTGTCACAGTGGTATTAATCCACATTATCTTCCATTTATCCAGACAGGCGATGGGGCCATCGACTGCATTCCTCTGGGCAGCGGCCGTGTTGGTGATGCTGCAGATGTGTACTTCAACCCATGACGGCATCGTAGACCGATCGTCTAGAAACCTCTCCTCTGTCCCGACAGACCTGCCTCTTGCTGCAGAATATATTGACCTGTCATGCAACCACATACATCAGCTCCACAAAGGGGAATTTAAAAACACAACCCTCCTTCGGTTCCTGAACATGTCGTGGAATGGCTTGGAGCTCATTGACACAGAGACGTTTCATGACACGCCGCTTCTAGAAAATCTGGATCTGTCGCACAACTTGCTGAGGAACCTGTCAGACCAACGTTACTTGTCATTTACAGGGAATCTCAGAGTGCTGAACATGGCATGGAACAAGTTTGAGAACATGACCTTGGGAAGAGAGTTCAGTCTCTTAAGAAAACTGGAGAGTTTAACACTTGGAGCGAAAGTCATCAGCTTGGGGGATTTCAAGAACATCGCTAACGTGACGTTATACTGCTTGACCCTTTCTCTGGAGGAGGAACTTGATTATGAAGCAAACAGCTTAATGGATAGTCATGCTGAAAAAATTCAAGTAGATCTAAATGGTGGAAAAATAACCCAGAGTGAATTGCTTGCTGATGCATTGTCATTTTTTGTAGAAGTCGAAGTGAGGAATATAAGTGGGGGCTACCAATATGTAAAAACACAGCTTAGTAAAAGAGCCATAATTTCCACTCGCACTCTTTCCGTGAACAACATTGTAATTGACTGGGACGATTTAACTCAATTAATAAATGCCACTCTGTACACATCCATTGCCCAACTGAGCGCCTCTGATGTGGCAATAAACAAGCCCCCAATTAAAGACACCCCTCTGGCAGAGACATCCTCAATGCAGTCCTTCACAGCCTCACGAGCTGCTGTAACCTCCTTTTTTTTCTCTCAGGAAGCCTTGTACAACTTTTTCATCAACCTGCCAGTAGAGCACTGTGCAATCGTAGAGACTTCACTGATTCACATGACGTGTCCGAAAAAACAGAGCCCCATCCTTGAATTGGACTTCTCTTTCTGCGCGCTGTCTGATTCCATCTTCTCCAGATTCGAAGGTCAAAAAACAGTTGAATGCGAGACCCTGGGCAACGTACAAAATCTCTCTCTGGTAGGCAATAATCTGAAGAATCTACAAGTAGTGAGTCAAAGACTGCAGTACATGAAATCTCTGCGACACCTGGACCTCAGTATCAACTCCTTTGTGTATGACGGTTCCCCTTATTGTAAGTGGCCACCGAGCATCACTGTTATGAATCTTTCTTCTGGAGGTCTAACAGATAATGTTTTTAATTGTCTACCAAAAGGGGTAGAAACACTGGACCTACAGAACAACCAGATTTCTGTAATACCACAGTTAGTCCACAAACTGCTAAATCTCTCTTCTCTGAATCTGAATGCTAACAGGCTCCGAGACCTGCCGGTATGTGATGACTTCCCAAAAATGACTGAGCTTCTGCTGAAGTCAAACTCCCTCCATGCACCTTCACTGAGAAATCTGAAAAGATGTCCTAATCTGAAAATCCTGGATGCAAGTGACAACCCGTTCACCTGCACCTGCCCTCTGAGGCACTTCATCCGTCTTGGCATTCAGACCGAATATAAGAGTGGCCACTCAGGTCTTGAACTGTTAAAATGGCCAGAGGGTTACCACTGCATCTACCCCGAAGCAGCCAGGAATTCCACGTTAGAAATCTTCCAGATTCCTGAGATCTCTTGCAGCGCCAGCCTTCTGGCAGCCACCATCCTGGTTCCTTCAGTAGTACTGATTGTCAGCATTTTCTTTCTGTGCCGACGTCTGGATGTGCCTTGGTACATGGGCATGATCTGGCAGTGGACCAGAGCCAAACATCGAGCGAGAATGAGGCAGCTTCGACCCGAAGACCTGGTGGGCATCGAGTTCCATGCTTTTGTGTCCTACAGCCAGCACGACGCAGACTGGGTGAAGAATTTCCTGCTTTTGAACCTCGAGGGTCCTGCAGGAGGGCTCAGAATCTGCCACCATGAAAAAGACTTTGTGCCGGGGAAAACAATTATGGAGAACATAATCACATGTGTGGAGAAAAGTCGCCGCTCAGTGTTTCTGCTCTCCGCTCACTTTATCAAGAGTGAATGGTGCCATTATGAGCTTTACTTCGCCAGCCATCAACGTCTTTCTCAGGGGTCGGACAGCCTCGTGCTGGTGCTGCTTGAGCCTCTGCCCCAGTATCTGATCCCGTCCAAGTACTACCAGCTTAAGTCTATGATGAAACGACACACGTACCTGGAATGGCCTCAGGACAAAGCCAAACACAGGCTGTTCTGGGCTAATCTGAGGGCTGCTCTGCAGGCTGACCTGCCGAGTAGACTGGTGGCAGAAACAGAAGAGTAACTCCGTAATCACCAAGATGAGCTTAGCTGATTGTTACAGTAAGATACAAAAGACCACAATAAATGTATGGCAAATATATCCACCTTGGTCAGATTTTACATATAGAAAAAAAAGTTGGAAAACAGAGGGACTAAATAAACAAATTAATAGACGATTGGACAGACTGATCCAAGGAACTTGTGAATAATGCGACAGGGAAAAAGGGTGGAGCTATAGATGTTTCCCCAAACTACATTTTCTTATTCAATACTAGCCAGTCCTACAAAATATATTGATCAGACTCTGTACTTTTCTGGAGTGCATATGAGCACTAAAGGAAGTGTGAGCTGGACAGTGTAATAAAAAGATTAGTTAGACTACAACAGTGCTTTCCAAGGTGAGCATCAGGACCAAACCTGAAATCATGAATCAAAACAGCTGTGGGGTGTTCAGGTCATAATGGAAAAGCATATTTATCCTGGAAATGTCAGATGAGATAAAAAATTTTAAAAAGTCCTTATAAATTGGGTTTTGTTGCTCTGTGTTGCCTTCGCACCCCCGTTTAATTGATGTAATAGAAATGCTTGCTGGCTGTGATTGTGAAAAGTCTTTTCCTGTTATTTTGTGACAGTAGAAATTTTGGGAATGACTATGCTTTAGCTTTGGTAAAAATGTGCAGTTTTTACTTTCTGCTTCTTTTTTTTTTTTCCACGTTGAAGAATTACATTTTTATATAGATATGCTTGCATGACATGAAATAATGTATTATCTGCATTTTAACCAGTCAGACATTTAATGGCAACATCAATATAAACATACAGTCTGATCAAAACAGTATAGCAAAACAATAAAGAGTATCAAAAAGCATTTGAGTCTTTACTCGACATCAACACCTACACAAAATGTGTGAAGGTTGTGGACGTTACAGTTCTCTGAAAATGACAAAAAGCACAACGGACACCCAAATTTATCCCAAACTGATAAATTGAGAAGAGAACAGTTCCACTGTTTGAGTTCTAATATAAGTCCAACTGCACTAAATCTGTGCAAATAAAAAAGCCAGGTGTTAAGGAAGAGACTGGATGATGATTATTTTCTCATTAATGCAGAAACGGTGAAGCACACTGAGTAGATTTTCTCCACAACGTGACACCTGCCTCTCCATGGCCAGGCGGAAATCCTCCTTCACTCCCTTGGTGATCCCTCGAGTCACAGTGTGGTGTCTGCAGGACGAAAATTATTTAAAAAAAAATAAACATACAAACGGTCAAAAATATACTGACGGACAAAACTGACATTAATATGAGAAACACAACAAAAACACAGTCATGGTAACATCATGTTGCTTCATTCCTTCCACACACAAATAAGACAATTTACTTTAAACCACTTATGTTGAGTATTGTAAATAAAAACGCTATAAAAACATGTCCACAAATGGGATGAGATTGCTATGAACTGTAAAAAAAAAAAAACTAAACTGACTGTGCAAAAACACTGACATCATCCTCTGATAACAACAACACTGATGACCACAGAAAAGAGGGGAAATGAATTAAATTAACAAACAGCAACAGGAAATCAAAGAACAACCAACTCTTGATGCAAAATGTCCCAAATTAAAACTGGGGAGGGGATGACAAGCCTTAAAGCTGGGAATGGAGGAAGGGTGACTGGTGTGGGCGGGATGGGGACTGTGGGAGGAGGGGCCTGGGGTACCTGTCCATTGTCTGCACCCCTTGGAGCAGAAGGGTATTTAACTCCACCCCCAGGGCGGGGCTAGGGTTCCTGAGGGACAGCAACATTCAACAACTCTGTCAGTGAGAGTTAACTTAAGAATCTACAACTGCTACAGCAATGAACCAGAGAGAGTCTAAATGGTTTTATGGTTTAGCACATACAGTCACTTACAAAAATATTAACAGCAGCTGAACATTTTCATATTTCGTTAGGTTACTATTTGAAACATCAGTGTATGTTTCTGATAGACTTGAATAATTGTGAAATGTAGGGAAATGATGATAGAAGTGTGGTGTGCAGATGTATTCAGCCTTCCTGAATCAATCTTTTGGAGCAAATCTTGTGAGGTAGCTTGGAACAGCTTTGCAGATCTAGAGAGTCCGCCAGAGTCTCAAGTCTTTTGCAGACTCTAACAAGGTCTTTTAGGACTTCTTGTACTGAGCTCAATGCATCTTCAAATTAACTTTGACCAGCTGTCCTTTCACTGCTAAAGAAAAACACCATGATCGCATTTCACTGGGGAAATGGTGTGTGCAGGGTGAGGTGCACGGTTAGTTTTCTTCCACATATAGCATTTTGCAAGTAAACCAAAAACTTCCTTTAACTCCACTTGTACTTATCAGACTTCTAATAGAGCTTTGTGAAGTTTGTGGTTCTAATGAGAAAAAATGTGAAAAGGTTAAACGTGTATGAATATTTTTGCAAGGGACTGTTCTCCTATCTATAAGGCGGCTCTATTAACAGTTCATTTAGTCCAAAGCAACAATTTTCCCCACAGGCCAAGTCTGTGTAGCTAATCTGCTTTCATTAAAACCATCAACAGAAAGGGGAAGTGCAGAGTCACCATGCAAAGTGGAAAACTTCCATATGGTTGCCCCTTACTTAATCAGCATTCCCTGATTAGGAAGCAGCTCCAGCTGAATTCTCCCTCCCTCTGGAGTCCGCAAGTACGCAAACTCCTCCAGCATGTCAATGTCTGAGTGTAATAATGAGTTTAAGTAAACCAACATACCGGACATGACAGAAAAGCCGATGAACAAACAGGCCACGCAAATGTGTCCTTATCAACTTTGACCGTATTGTGTTTGCAGCGACAGATAAGGATACTGGTGACATAGTTGAAGAAGTTCTCATATTGGAAACTCCCTTGCTGACAGATTTTATCAACAGCCTTTAAGAACAGCATCTCTCCCTGTGGCCAGTCATGCTGCAGCAGCACCACCACATGGCCGAGAGACAGGTCGTCACGGCTGTCTGTGAAGGCTCTGAGCTGGTCAATCAAAGAAAAAAGAAGAAAAAGGATCAAAGCGTCACATTTGAAAGAAATCAGTGGTTGTCATTTCAAAGATTCCACTAATCCAAGTACCTTAAAGCAAGCAAGCATGAGCTGGAGACAGAAAGGTAACACAGCTCTGCTGGTGCAGGGAAGCAACCGTAGGTCATTACCTAGTTTAGGCAGATATAGAAGAATTGTTTGGATGAATAATTAACTAAGTAAACATTTTCATCATACATTTACTTTCTACATTAAAACCATAATTTTCACTTACTTATGAGATACAATATTCTACTCCTAAATGTTGTGTTTTCATAAGCTGAAACAAAGGCTTTAAAACATGACTGTGTGCAATTAATCTGTACAATGTGTTGTACTAACTCAGTGAATTGAGTTACTGAAATAAATTTACTTTTCTGTAATCTAATGCATTGAATGGTTGTAATAGTACAGAGTTTGAACAGACATTTCAGGACATAAATCCATCTTCAACAAGGAAGTAATCTATGTCACTTACAAGGCATAAACTGTTCATAACACTGAAAGTATATCAAGGTTAAACATCAGGTTAAAACTTCTTCTAATACGATCCCCAATTATTTCAGTGAACACTGTAGAAGAGCTGAAAAGATGAATGTTTTTTTTTCCATTCTTACATAAAATAATATTGACAATTGTGAAAACCACTGATATTCATAGTGTGGAAACAAAGAAAAACTTTTCACTTGCTAAAGTAAGAAGGTTTTTTTTTTTTTTTTTAATAGACTTAGTAAGCTACAGGATGGGTAGGAAGTCGTTTTAAACACATCATGATATGTTTTTGTTAAAAATATTGATGGTAATACTGAAAACCTGTTATTTTCAGTCAGGAATATTCCGGCAATAACATGATGGCCTAAACTCTATCTAATAGAAATTCAAATTGAAACCCACTAATAATCAGAATATGTGGATAAAACTATAATGCTTACCTTTCCTGGTCTTGGATTTGATTCTGCTCACATCTTCTGGTGCTTTGGTCAGTTCTTGGTTTGGGGGAACCAGCCCACTCACAACATCTAGGAGCTTTTCACAGGCCATCTGATCAACAAAATACAACACAGTGTATATAAAGATGCAAAGGCTCATTAAAATAAACAGGAGAAAATATTTTTCTTTCCATCCATCCATCCAATAACACGGTCATCCTTGTGGGGTTGTGAGGGAGGCTGGTGCCTACATCCAGCAGTCAACAGGCGAGAGGCAGTGTAAACCTTGGACAGGTCACCAAAATAGTAGAAGGTTATTGCCACCACATCATTTTCTACTATTGTAAAAGCCCTCTTCCAAGTAAACATGTTTAGCACATAAGTAATATGCTAAGCCACTTAGGCTACATCCATACAGCAGGGAAATGCGACCTATAGCCGACTTTTTCATGCTCTTTCTAATGCTAAAATTGGTTCCCTTTTGTGACTGAAGTTCAAATAGGTCACAAAATTTGGCCAAATCAAAAACTACTTGAAATATAGTGTTCTATTAATCTCTAAAAAAATTTTGAAAGTTCCAAAATGTTTGTTGAAACAGAGATTTTATGCAAAAAAGATACCAAGTGCACCAACAGGAACATTTTTACCAAATGGATGACAATTTCCATTATAATTCCAGAGGGTTACACTTGTAATGTAATTGTGCATTATGTTTCTCAACCAAAATTTGGTAAACATGGCCTTACAGAAGTAGTTTTAACCAATACTGCCACCTTCAGGTGAAGTGCTGTTAGTTTTCTTTCTAGGACAAAGTTCATGGCACTTTGCTGATAAATTATTGTGACATTAAACTGGTTATATATTAGGTCAATATCCCTAAAAAACACAAAGTTACACAATCAACTGAATACAAACTGAAAAAGTCCTTTCATCCAGAGCTTAGTGCTAAAAGACGGTAAGATTGAAGACTGAATGCATTTTGTGTCAAATGTTTTGAACTAACCCATGCATGCTTACCAACATGCACCGACCGAAACACTAGTAGAGTGAGATGGTGTGCATATGTTTACCCTGTACTCTCCCAGTGCATAGTGGCAGGATGCCTGCTGTATCAGGGCCCTGTGGTGCTCCAGGCTGGCCTGGCCTGTGGGGCTCTGCTGTGCAGGCTGAGGCTGCTGCACTGACGCCATCTGATGCAGGCTGGAGACGGCCTTGCGATAATGGCCCTGGGAGCAACAACCATATGCAAACACAATTAGTACAGACAAATAAATCTTGTAAGGCAGGCATGGAAAAAATAAACAGATATATAATGAAGCAAATGTTTATCTACTTAGTGTAATCAGCCCTCATAATTTATTGCATTTGCTCTAGTCACTACACAATATTAACATTTAAATAAATGTCTTAGTTGCTAGTTAAATTCCCCTTAATTTCAATATGTCAAAGGATTTCTGCAACAATTGGCAAGTTAAATTCAGGACAATCTAAGATATTTTTAAACAGTTATGACTTGCATTAAGACCTACAGGAATTTTGAAAAATAATAACTTAATCACCAAATAACTATTTATTTATTTAACTTATTACTGATTAGCCCTAATAAACTTAAATTGCAATGTCCTTGGCATGTGCCACAAGTGTCTACAGCAGTTAGTAAACTGTTCTTTTCCAGGGTTCATTGCTTCCCTACATCGTGGGACTTGTAGTTTTGTCACAGCAAAACAACAAATTCTTCAGTAAGAACTACAAATTATACAACAATTCAATGCTACCAGAACATATTTCAACCACCCCCAAAGAATAAACATATCATATATAGGATATAATGATAAACAAGCACACACGATTAAAACTTAAATACATTTAATTTAAAACTATTTAATATATTTGAAGGCCTAAAACATGGATTGAACTATTAAATTAATTACTTTTAGGAGCTTGCAGAAATCCTGATATTAAGTAAATATCTGCATTTAAAATATGCTGTGGGTAAGTTCAGAGCAGCTGACAAAGTAAGCGAACAAGGCTTTGAACAAGATCCTTGCCTGGTGTATAATCATGTCAGAGAGGAAGATTCTGAACCAGAGCCAGCTTTCCATCTTCCATGCTGCACAGATCTTCTTGAACTCTAAAAGACATTCAGAAACAAAGTCCATTTAAATAAATAGTGATTCAATTGTCTGATCTTAAGAGCAATCTAGGTGAAGAGAATATGGAACCCAAAAACACCACAGGAATCCATTAGTGGTGCTTACCAGCTTCCAGACCATCGTGAGAATGGAGCAGGTCCCAACTTTCCCTCGCTGTACGGAAACTCTCCAGTGTTTCTGACCAGTTGGGCATCTCTGTCTTGTTGACCAGAATGTGTCGGCCGCGGCCTTTCCCCAAACCTTCTTCATCATCGGAGCTCTACAATAATATGTCCAGAAAAAAAAAAAAAAAATGGAAATCACACTACGAGTGCGTTTATGTGCTCCTTTTAGTGCCAAGACAGTATTTTAAAGAAATATACCAATCTTTCTTTGCTTTCTAAAAAGATCTCAAATCTGTTCTGACCATTGTTTTCTCTCTCCCGTCAGCCAGTTTGCGTTTCTTATGTGCATGCTTCAACGTTGCTCTGTCCACCTCCACATCACTGTACACCGAACTCAAGTCCTCCACCAGGATCCATGGTCCTGAAGTCATTGCACCAACCCCTTCAAAAAAAGAAATGCGCATATAAACTTATAAGATGATAAAAAAAACAGAGCAAACTTTAAGTGCTTTGAGCACAGAGACTGACCCTGGAACAGTGACGGCTGTACAGCTGAGACATAGAGAAAGGCACTGCGAAAAAGGACGAGTGCAGCACAAATGACCACCTGACTGCAGTAGCGCGACCTTGTTTCTCCTTCAAGACCAGGCAGATAGCGACACAGCTCTTTCACTCTTTGCAGCATGTCGATGTAACTCCTAGCACACACAGATACACACATATTTTATCAGTAACATAAAAACTTTCATCCCAAAATTTGTTTCCTGTGCAAACACGCCGCAAGAGTCTCTAAAAGAGTAAAAAAAAATGATAAATCAGACATTTACTGGATATTTTTCATGATTCTGTCTGAGTGAGTCAAAGGGGGGCTACCTCTGTCCTTTGTCTCCCTGCCACTCGCAGCGAGCACCAACGACAGTGACGATATCAAGCAGCCTCTCCCAAGGTTCTGCTACTACTGACGATTTCTCAGACAGGCCATCAATCACAAACCGCTGGGAGCCACGAGACACTCCAGGAGACTTTAGAGTTGCACCATCTTGGCTACCTAAAGAATACAAGGCAAATAAAAATGTAAGAACATAGAAACTATGATAGATCTGCAAAATTTTGGCAGGAAGGTGTACCTTGTAACTGCACATCAGATGAAGGTCCACGGGTAACATAACCGATGTAGAATTCAGCTGCTTTCAGGATATATTTCTGCATTAGGCTTGCAGGCAGACGCATGTCCATGTTGTTTATGACCAAGGGAAGGACATCACATACTACAAAAATAGAAAATTGTGTTAAAAAAAATTATGTTTCTCCCTCAAATGGCTTGGATTATATGCATTTTAATCATAACCATTACTGACCAAAAAGTTTTCTGAAACAGTTGACAGGAGTCTCCACATTTTCTGATGCCTCTGCTTCCAGCAAAGTCTCGCCTAAATTGACCTAACAACACAAAGCACACCACTAAACAGGTTACACTGGATTCACATCTCAAAACATTAAGAGTTGCTGGAAAGGTGTTATTACACACCCCGTGCTGGACGACAGTCTCTGGAAAGCGCTTCAGAAGGAGCAGCAGCATCTCTGCCTTCTCCAAGGTGTTGAAGCACTGCTCTGTGGCTTTCAGCAGCATCTCACACTGCACACGGCCAGGCAGCGTCTCAAAAAGAGCTGGGCAAGGGAAAAAGACAAACACATATGGTTGTCAGTGATACATCTTAATAAGAATCTGTGAAATAACTTTTAAACAATGCTGTACACAATGAGCTTAAATAATTTTGCAAAAAAGAATAGAGAAAATCCTCAACTTTCCATAAACTGGTAGGTACTTCCCCTCAAAATACAACAAAAGCTACAAATGCCACAAAAGGCAGCTCTATAAAGTACTGCTAGAATGTTTAACAGGTTCTTAGGACACTTTTCAGTATTTCAGTGTGAAATATATAAAAAAGGGAAAATTTAAAAGCATCTATTATTTTCGTTCCACTCTTCAATTATCTACTATTTTATGTTAGTGTCACAAAAGTCCCCATGAAAGCAGTTTATTGTGGTGGTGCGACAAGCTGTGATAAAAGTTCAATAAGTATTCCTATTTTGCAAGATATTGTTCTCTCACCTCTTAGAAATTGTGCATGTTTGTCCTGAGAGTCACTGCGGAGGGCAGCTGTGATGACACTGATCTCACGCCACACAATCGGCTGATCTGGAAAGTTTATGAACCTATTGGGGGAACACATGGTTGGCAACTTTTAGCACAAGCTGGACATAAGATGGTAACTGAATCCCGTGCTGTAACTCACATGTCATACAGTAGTCTCCCAGCCGAAGCTGTCCTCTCTGCATTGCGTTCAATGATGTACATTTCATACTGTAAAAACAGCAAGCGAAACGAGCTTCTAAGCAATCATGACAGAGGTACGTTCTGCTACAAATGGATGCTTAATGTTACCTGTATGTTGAAATCTGTTGGGTATAGGGTTCTGGCTGTTATTAGCCAGGCCTTGGCCGCGCAGGGATCATCGGAAACCAACTCCCGGGCTCTTTTAACCAAAAACTCACAGTCTTTTTGCGCCGACATTTCATTAATCTATTATTTTTCATTAAATTAGACTAATAAACAAAGAAACCACACCAGCAGTCGAGACTGAGGCGTAAGACAAGGATTCTCCACATGCGCAAATACATTAAGGGCTGTATTAAAGACTAATAACGACAGATAGCCGCTCTCTACAAAATATAAATAAACTGCTAGCAAAAAAAAAAACGTTATTTAGCTAGCTATAGCTACCCGAATTTAAGTTGATATCTATGCAATAACCGGCCATACAGAAATTCTAAATTATAAATACGTCTTGCATGAATATAGAAAGCAAATACTACACTTAGAAAATAATAAAGCATTAAAAACCACCGTGAGTTAGCCAAACAAAGCTAGGCTAGCTTTGATTTAGCCTAGCTAAATAGAAGAAGGCTAACATCTTCTTCTATTTGTTTAAAGATAGTTGGAATTGATACAGAAGGTGCCCCACCGCCACCTTCTGTTCAATGAGCAAATCGCAGACTTTGTTGACAGTTTATAATTTGACGTCAAAACGTTCAAGTGATTATAAGAAAGCTCCAGTTAAAACATTGACACACATGAATATAAAATTATTTAAGGAGAAATATTTGGAAACAAGGGTAGAAAGTTAAGGTATTAATATATAAAAACACAAAGAGTTATTTATAGTGCAAACAACTGAATAACAAATTGATCTTTAAATTAGGAACCCCAAATCTCCAATTAAAAATACTTGCAATTGAACTAAAACTACCAATTTAAGCCATTTTCTTTTTCCTTCTGAGAGCATGGCCAAAACAGTAGTTCTACTGAAGTGTGTCTTTTTAAATTACAAACACATCAGTGCCGCCATTTATGTCTATGGGTGCCGCGGCTGGAACGTTACTATGGTTACAGTAATCTTACTTTACGGCACACTGCTGTCAAGCAGGTCAACCGAGTTAGCACAGCTAGTTAGCTAGTGTCTCCAAACAGCGCGATAAATGTATATATGTGCGTCGAACTCACGTAGATAAATTGGTAAAACCATACTACTCATTACCTATGTCAAAAAGCTTAATTAAATGAGTTTCAAAAGTATAAAATGTTATCTTAAATCTGTGTGAGCCCTAACGGTAGATTCAATTTCGTAGCAATGCGCATGCGCAGAAGCTTCCTTGGTGTCACGACAGGTAATTCTGCTGTAACTCCAGACACGACCTACACAGCGTTGGCCTGTTTACCTTGCAAAACCGACCCACCTGTCCAGGTACAGGACAGCAACCGATCAGCGCACATAGCAGGTAAGCACTCATCTATAAGCTTAACTGGAGGGAAGCGGCTACTTTACTGCTTGGCACTGAGTAGCTGTCATTGGGGTCTTCAAAACAGCCGTCAATCAGCACCTGACTGTGCCAAACCTAGCATGCTTTGCAGACAGGTATTTTTTTTCTGTGGATTGTGGCTTGTTTTCTGAGCGTTGTCCCAATATTTTCTGAGTATGTATTGACTGAAAATCAATACGAGGAGGCAAGAAAGAGCAGGCTTGAACTAGCTTATGTTGCTAAGTTCTTTAGCGTTCTGTGTGATTATTGGGATAAGCATGATAGCTGCTTATAATCTTTCTTGTTATTATTATTGGTATGCAGACACACAAAAGTTACTAATGGTTTTGAATTATTGTAACTGAAAAATGTTGTTTAGATAGGCCTGTTTTCCTTTTACACACTACGTGTGTAAAAGGAAAACAGGCGTGACTGGACATGTTTGTGAACTCCTGAGAAATAATACTTGCTGCATAGAGGGAAGAATAAAAGATCCAAGTGTGACACAATATGAGTGTGGGTTTGTCTCAGTCTATTAAACGGGTTTCCTGTGTAATTTTACCGCAGTTGGCAAAATTCATGTAGTTCTATTCTTTAATCAGCAAGCATATAGAGAAGCATCTTGCCAATTGTGGCAAAGTTGCAGATATTCAAAGCACAAAAGATGATAATTTTCAAAAGCAGCATGGCAAGAATTGCAGCATCAACAATGCACATGTAACTATTGGTCTGAAATTAAAATTGGCCTGTATTTATTCATGGAAAGTAGAAATCTTCAGGGCAAAACACCTGCGTGAAAACTACTGTGTCATGGTTAATGGTACCCTCATGTTCTGACCTGAAACTGTCTAAAGATTTTTGCCTTGATATTTTGGTGTCTTCATAATCTGTTTTTAGATAACGTGAAGACATTTTGCCTCTTGTACTTTACTACATAAAAAAGTGCTTTAATTCTCCACTTTTCTAGACATTTATTTTCAAATGTGTTTTTTTTTATTTACTGGAGCTGATTTGTTGCTTCTGGTAGGAGGAAAAGTGTGTTTAAAAATAGTTTTAAATATTAATGATTCATTTAATACTGTACATGTACGGTGCTTCTAGCTCTGTACTTGTGTCGATGCTTTTATAGTTGTCCTGGCCCTTCCTATGACTTTGGCCCTAACTTATCAGTCCGTTGTGCAATAATCCTTATCAGTCGGCTGTTGAGGCTGCTTGTCTGTACAGGCGTTAGTCTGGTTGCAACAGTTTAATTTCTGTCAGATGATGGTTGACATGAAATGATTTTATTATTACCAGATATGCAAAAAGAAACTCGTGAAATCAATCACCTCAGATGTAATGAGGCGATACTACTGTTGAAATGTCTTTAAAACAAGTTAGAGTATATTTTCGAGTTGGTACATACTGTTAAGTCCCAGTTTATGTTGTAAAAAAGTAGCTTATTAAAAGGTGCCTTGCAAATGTATTGATACTCCTTACATTTTTGTAATATAACAAACTTGTTGGTTTATATTGCAGGTGTGACTGGATATGATAGTGAGCCTGTTGGTTTGTTTTATTACACAAAGCAGGGTTTTTCCCCCAGTGTATTATAAGCCTGGCGGCCCGCCATGCTTTACTAGCCCCACCGCCAGGCTAAGGCTTACTTGTTTACGTTTCTAGAAAAAAAAAAAAATCGCTTTTTTTTTTTTTTTTTTGAAGCCGGGCTGCAAGTGTCTCTGTTGCTCTGAGCATTTCACTAGCAGAGCAGATGTATTCCTAAATAATAGGTTTATAATAGATAGGTTTATAGCTTATGCATTTAAAGCCGACAGCGCGCGGACCAATCACACAGCTGGCGCCTCTGCGCTTTGCCTCGCACGCTGCTGCTGCTTTACCTCAGCGGGATCGCGCGCGCCTCCTTTCACTCAAACTGGACAAAGGCTGGCCTTTATGGATATTTACATCAACTTACTATGAGGAATTATGATGCTTTGGAGAACTCTAGATAAGAGTTTAAAACCCGCCGCGTTAGACTAGTTGTGGGTTTAAATAGCAGATTAAAACTGGAAATGTTTTCCTGTAACATAAGGTAATACTTTTAAATTTCCTGTCAACTTAACATCTTTTAATACAAAGACACGGTAGACCGCCGGTGGACCGCCTCGATGCCCCGACCACCGGGCTTAGCAAGTTTTCTGGGGGAAACCCTGCAAAGTAATGTGCAACTGTGAAGTGGAAGGAGCAGAATACACAAATTTCAGAAATGCTTTTTTTTTCCTCTCCCTCTTTTGGCGATGAAGAAAAAAAATTACCACAGCATGATGCTGCCACCACCATGTTCAATGATTAATGTTGTTCAAAGCTTGGGAAATTGTTTTATAGCAAGACTTTGCTTCCTACAGCTTTATCCCTAATTGTTCTGCTGTGCTCCTTGGGTTTCATTATTGTTCACTAATTATTGTTCTCTAACAAACCTCTGATGTTTTCACAGAACGGTTATACTTACACTTAATTCGGTGTCTTGTGAGGGCTGCTGGTTGTCCTGAATTTTATTTAGAGGTACAACATGTGTTATCTACACTACACTTTTCAGATGTTTATTTAAAATAGAAAATATAAGAATACAAAATAAAATCAATACATCAGAGTTGTGTGCTTCTTTGTTGTGATAAATAACATAAAATCCCAGTAAAATACATATGTTTGAGGCTACATTGTGTAAAAAAAAACAATGGGTTAATTAAAATGTTTTAGTTGTTTCACATAAATGTACTTGTTGTAAACATGCTGTAATGCCTGTTTCTAACATATTGTTTCAGTGCTGTACAGAGTTGATGTGATGCCGGAGGATCAGGCAGTGCACTGAGCCTCTCATGGCTGTCAGCACCATGGACTCCGAGCCGACCCGAACACCTCAACCCGGGGCCGGCCTGACAAAAGGAGGCTCCTCCCTGTTGCCTGACGGGATTCTCGGCGCCAAGTTGGGTTCTCATGGAAAGCACTACGTCTGTGGCTCCATGGCAGCCTTTACCAACATCTTGGTGACCTTCCCCATTCAGAAAGTGCTGTTCCGCCAGCAGCTGCACGGTGTGCTGGTTACCGAGGCGGTGCAGCAGCTGCAGAGGGACGGGCTGAGGAATCTGTACAGGGGCCTGCTCCCCCCACTGCTCCAGAAGAGCACCACGGTGGCCATCATGTTCGGCCTGTACGAGGACTTCTCCAGGGTACTCCAAAACCACGGTGGCGGCAGTGGCGTGCCAGAGCTCGTCACGCGAAGCTTTGCCGCGGCGCTGGCAGGAACCACAGAAGCCATCCTCACGCCGTTTGAGCGCGTTCAGACTCTCCTGCAGGATCATCGGCACCATGCGCGCTTCAACAACACAGCACACACCTTCCGGACACTTGTGACCGAGTACGGCGTCCGAGAGTGTTACCGCGGCCTCGTGCCCATACTCCTCCGTAACGGTCCCAGCAATGTGCTGTTCTTCGGCTTGCGCGGGCCCATCAAGGAGCTGTTGCCAGAAGCTAATAACCAGGCAGGTCACTTGGTAAATGATTTTGTGTGCGGAGGGGTGTTGGGAGCAGCTCTCGGCATTATGTTTTACCCGCTAAACGTGGTCAAGGCGCGGGCTCAGTCTCAAGTCGGCGGAGCCTTCCAGCCGTGCCGGAAGGTGCTGTTAACGGTGTGGAGGGAGAGGGGGGGCAGCGTGGTCATGCTCTTCAGAGGAGCCCATCTCAACTACCACCGGTCACTGATCTCCTGGGGGATCATCAACGCCACCTACGAGCTGCTACTGAAACTCTTATGAAAGGAAATAGAAGATGTATGCAAAGGGAACGCCGACGTGAAGAGGTGGGAGGTGTGTGGAAAGAGACTTGGCGACGTAAAGTCTGTGTGGTTGATGTCTGGCTCTGTTATTCCAGGACTGAGAGAGGAGAGAAAAGAAAGGGGCCACCTAGGAGTGTAAGATAACCACCTGCCATTGTTACTTTTCAATGTTGTAATCATAATAAAATCAAGATGCACACTTCAGCCTTCACATCCTTTGTGCCAGGGTCCAAAAGAAATGTCCAGAGACTATTTGTCAAGAGGAGATTCTTAGACTTTTGCCTGTTTGTTTCTCACTTCCCGCTTATTACAAGGTCATGCTGAAAATATAAAATTATTAATGCCTATGAAATTTCTCACTTATTTTTGGAATGGGACACAAAATATGAAAATGTCAGGGTTACAACTAGAGATGCACCAGTTAGTGCAATTGGCTGGTTCTGATCAGCCATTTCTCTTGATCAACTGATTGGTCATCATCAGGGCAAAATATTGTAAGTTTTTTTTTTTTTTCATGAAGTGCATCAAAACTCTAATCTGATTTTTCAGTCTTTAACTAGCAAAATACACTATGATGTCCAATTCTGATTAAAGATAACAAATGCTTCAAGGTGTTAATGCCAATGATCTTGTAATTCCTTCCCTTTCTGTTTTTATTCAAAGCTACTTTTTTATTGTCTTCTGGGAAAACAAACTCAAACTCAATCGACATTATAAGTCAGGTCTCAATGATGAAACTGTTAAAGTTAATTGGTGTGTCTGTAGTCAATCTGTGGTTTGTTTTTTTACCTGCTTTCTGAAGTGCCACAGGCCAAAGTTCTTTGAATCTAATCCACACCCATATTTGCAATTTTTTTTTTCTTTGAAAGGAATTAAAATTATATTTAGACTTTGTGAACAACATGAAAATATACCCAACAATAATCTTGATGTGCACCTTTGCTCCTTTCAATGGTTTTGGACCCTTTCTATAATGCAAAACATTGAAATAAGTACTATTGAATGCTCATTCTCCCCAGTTGGATTCTGAAACCTCTCTTGTTTTGTCCTGCTGATATATTCTCCCCTCACGGTTACTCTCCTCCCCGTCTGTAACATCTGTTGACATAATGGGCTCAGATTTCAAGCCTGAGTAGTTTCAGCCACCACACCACAGTTCTGAGCGTGCCCGACTGCCCAAAGAGGAAAGGCACGTTGCTTGGACATTTGAGAGACTGAAGATTAATGGCGGAGGGTGAAGACAGGGGCAGAGGATAATGTTCAGTGGCACAAAAAGCTCAAGCTGCCACGTAAAATGGACCATTTGGCCTAATTTTTTCAAATGTTTTGCTTCTCCTTTCACTCCTCCCCTCAATGTTCAAGGTTACATGAGGTTTTTTTGTTTCTCCTTTCAAACAAAAGCTTTTGTATTCCAGTTTTACAGAAGAGTTCTTCCTGCTGGTTTTAAATAACTTTGCCTGTAATTGTTCTGAAAGTCAGTACGTTACTCTGAAACTGTAAAGTTGTTCACTGCAGCTAAATCAAGTCTTTGATATAAATAAAAACGGATTTGTTGCATTGGCGTTTCAGGATAAATGGGAAAATTGTTACATTTTCTTGTGGGGAAAAAAATGAACATGACGGTGCCTTCCTAAAGTATTCGTGCCTCCTCTTTATGTTAAAACCATAAACCTATTTTAGTGGGATTTAATGTGACGAACATCAAAAGGGTGAAGTAGAAAGAAAATGCATGATTTGCAGTATTTTTTTGAATAATCTAAAACATCCACTTGTATTCAGGCTTTGTGGGTCTCAATCCTTTGTTGCATCACCTTATGCTTTTAGCAGTTTGTCCCATCTGGAGGCTTTTATTCTGTTTGCAAAATAGCTAATTCAGATGGAGTGTGAACTTGAACTTTTCATGCCTTGCCATTAATTTTCATTTGGATTTAGACCTGGACTTTCCCTGAGTCATTGTAACACACAGTTATTCTATACACAGCATTCATTTATAGCTTAGGATGTGTATTGTCAGTAGTTACCCTGCTGAAAATACCCCAATCCCATTTCCTTTGAAGCAGTCTAGTATTTTGCTCAATTCGTCTTAACAATTCTGATGACTCCTTTTAGACGCAGAAGAAACAACATCTACAGAGCATAATGTTGCCACTAATAGCAACATTGAAACTGTTAGTGGTGGGGCTGTGTGCAGGATGTGCTGTTTTCTAAATATGAGACTTTTTTTTTTTTTTTTACAGCTTTTATTCTTTAAACTTTCTTTTTGCAACTCTTGCATGAGTGTCAGATTTTTAGAGTTCAACACCAGAGGTGGCAGGAGTGTCTTGGCCGCTTGTGTGAATAATGCCTCCCTGTCAGGTTAGGCGACTTGCCACTTCTTGGTAGGTTTGTAGATTTAGACAGTGCTTGAGATGTTTTATAAGCTAACCTTGATTTATTTTTCTACAAATCTACTTCTGACCTGTCAGCTGTGTTTCGTCTTCCTAAAGGAGTTTGATCACCAAAGTTTTCTAACAAACCTCAGAGGAGCCAGAACAGCTGTAAAATATATTAACTAATTAGGTGACTTGTGAAGTCTTCTAAAGAATTGCATTGAGAGGAATCAGAGCAAAGTCACCGATGAAACTAA
The DNA here is from genome assembly GCF_001443285.1 of Poecilia latipinna. Taxonomy (NCBI): domain Eukaryota; kingdom Metazoa; phylum Chordata; class Actinopteri; order Cyprinodontiformes; family Poeciliidae; genus Poecilia; species Poecilia latipinna. Next base: position 138,538 of record NW_015112825.1, read on the forward strand.
ATGAAAGATTTTTGAGCATTTGTGACATCTATACCAAACCCTTTGTATCCACTGAGCCTCACTGTACAATGCATCACCTGTCTGACCTGCCCTTTTCCTGAGATACACTCTAATCCCTGCTTTCTGATGACTCGCACAACCTGCAACCATGTGCCGTAGAAAAGATGAGACTTGGCACTCACTCCCGACACAATGACTAAAATGGTGTCACTGTGATAATATATTTTATGTTTTTTAATCACTGAAGAAGTTCTGGCAGTGAGTCTACGCTAATGATTGTTACTCTTCAGGTGACTGCATCAACAGATAAAAACCAGATTAAGGACAATCTGATGTGAGGACTTTGGCTCCAGAAGGGTTGAGCTGCTGCAGCTACAAAGCCTTCCAGCTCCTGGTTGCTGCTCACATTGACATGGTCATCAAGGGGTCATTTGAATTTGAAGGGATAACATTTTTGCCTTCAATGTCATAGGGAGTGTTTTTAATAACACAAGGCTAAAATGCTTGCCCGGATTTCTTAGAATAAGGAGGAAGAGATGAGAAGGATACCAAGGATAAAGAGAGACGCTTCAGTTCACAGATAAACGCTGCCTTAGCAGACGGGAAAGCAAGTTAACACCGGGAAAGAAAGCCAACAGTAATCCTCGTTAACTGCATTAGAGGTTCAGACATGTCAAAACGGCACGATAGCAAAGTTCAGGTTCACCCTCACATGCATTCCTCTTTTTATTTTCACTTCAAATGTTTAAAGTTTACAATGTCATAAATGAGACGTATGACGAGTAGATCCCGGGCACCTGAATTCGCTGATGCACACATCAACAGAGACAAACACCGAGTAAAACGAAACAACATTAAGGTCAGTGTGTATTTTATTCCCAAACAGTACAATTCTTGTTACATTGACTTTGTTGGATGTAAATATTGAAAAGGGACAGCTTGTGTAGAGACACATAAATGTTTCATATGAAACTATGTGCGTACAAACAGAAGAGTGTAGCAGACTCTTCTTGCTCTTTGAACCGGTCTGATGAACAAAAAAAAAAAAAAGAGAGACAAAACACAGTTGGAGCATCATTGAATGGCTTGTTTGTGCAATGATTGATAAAGCTACCAGAAAAAATGGCAGCTGGAAGTCTCAATCAGGAGATTTGCTTTCATACCCTTAGCGTTTTCCTTCGTCACTTTGTAAAATAGAAATACCTCTCCTCACCAGCGGACTAAATGCTTAAGCAGCCTTCATTTTGCCAAATCCCCTTACCATATTTACAGGAACGGCTACTGACTGATCAGTCTTAAGTGCCTTCCTGTTGTTCAAAAGTGGCTCAAGTAAATCCTTCACGGTGGATGGCTCATCAAGCGAGCTGGCTACGTCTTGTGAAATGCGAGCTGATTAGCGAACGCTTCACATCAGCAAACTGATCAGGCAGTGTAATCCTTTTAGCGGCGATTCACAGAGATCAGTACAAACAGTCTTTACATTTGACAAATGCAAATGTCATGCAAATCTTGCAAGTTGTTGCAAATCATGATGCAGAAAGTTTCTCCAAAGCAAGACCAAAAGCCAACATTCCAAGCAAAGTAAAAAAAAACAAAAAAAAACAATATGTTTACACAAGTATAATGCATGTGGTGTTGCTTTTAATGTTAGAATGGAAATAAATAAAAAATGGCACACATTGTGCAGGGGCCGAGGGGTTTATGTTTGCATAGGCGTAAACTAAGGTTGGACACAAAATGTATATCTACAATTCTGACCTTAATCAGTTCATCTGTCAGTGTTTTTATTGATAAAGTGGTGTACAAAGAGGACGAAGAGCAAGGAATATTTGTGGCTCAGTGTTTTTAAGACTGGATCTTTGCTACATCTGGACAGAGTTTAACAGTCACCCTTGTGCCAACTACATAAATAAGGTCCACTGTTTCACTGCCTAAGCCCCCATCCCGACATACCCAGACAACATACATAGACGGAGGCGTTTGGATGAAAACAAGAACGTTCTAATACTGCATATATTTGGGCAATGGGAATATTACAAAGAAACTACTGGAGTGGGGAAGACAGGAAAAAACACTTCATACAAGGTTATGTCTCACAAAAGGTGCAATCTGTAACAGTCAAAAGTGCTCTCCCTGCTGTGTAATAGAGTTTTGTACCACATCTATTTGTGATTGTGAGGTTTAAAACCAAACCCTTAAAAAGGTGTAAACCTTACACATATAAAAACAAAACAGCTATTTATTGTAGTTGAAAACTGTAATAAAGTATATTTTCTAAGTCTTGTCAGTAAGCATACTGCAATAATAAACTTATTAAAATGACAATTTACAGATTACACCTTGAAGAGTGAAGATTTTGTTCAAAAGCAGCAAAAGATAACATAATACTGTCTCAAAGACGAGGGAAAATTTTAAAAAAAAGAAAAGAAGAAGAAAGAAATCCAGTGACATCCTTTTTTTTTTTTTTTAAGTTTCACTCACCAGAGATCTGTCCATGGCAGAAAATGGTGCAAACATTGTAAAAATAAATACATAAATACGTACATGGATAATCAGTACATACATACACATATTGTATCATAAAATAAGAATAAAGTAATTATAAAATTCATATGTACAAATGCATAGTCCATGTGTTACAAAGAGAGGCAGACTTCTCTCTGGCATTATGTGAGGTGTCAGTGTGTGTATGTAATTTGTTGTGGTGTGCATGGCACTTGTACAAAAATACTGGCGTTGCAAACCAATTTGCTATGTGCAGGTTCTTCTTGTCTCCCGTTAGGTCTTGTCTTGGAGTCTGAAGGTTTGGGTCAAAAATTGAGTGGTACACGGCCAGGTGTGTCCGTGGTTTCCAGTGTGCAAGTCCGGAAGAGTTGTGTGAGTGCAAACACTGATGAGATGAGCAAAGTGCAGCGTTTGGCAAGCAACCGCACTCCATCTTCCTCTCCCTGACTCTGTCCAGACCGCACACTCCTACCACCATTCACACCACCAGTCCCAGCTGTTTCAACGGCCCCGACAAACTCTCGGTACAGACCAACTATCTCCTTCAACTTGTCCATAGGCTTCTGCCCGTCGTCGTCCTCATCCTTGTTGACAAGTCTTGCTTTATGGCAGATATCGCAACCAGGACAGGGGTTTGTTTTCAGGCAGGCGGCTGACAGCTGAACCAGTGCGCTGAAGCTAGTGGTTAAAGAGCGCAGAGCCTCATCTGGAGCCCAGCCAACACGTGTGGCTCGCTGACATCCAGACGCTAGTCGACGAGCCTCTGCCTGGAGAAGACTCCTTTCAGGTTCTGTCATGATGATAGGACTCATTCCAGTGCAGCTCTGTCCTACAGCAGTGTTGTCGTCTGTTCCATTGTGATTTAGGTCTGTGCTCTCCAGTTTTGAGAGTTGTTGAGCCTGGTCAAGTGCCCCCTTCTCTAATACAAGAAGAAGTTGATCTATATCTTCACGCAGAGAGGCAAAGCCGCCCCTTAGCCCTCCATAGTTCTTGTTGGTAAGGGAACGAAGACGACCACTGAGTGAAACCGTAGGTGAAACTGGACAAGAAACCAGAGGACTCAGTTCAGAGGATGCGGTGGAGAAAGTAGACAGTGGCCGAGGGTTGTCCCTCAGAAGGGACAGAATGTTGGGTTTTGGAGAGGGTGTCGTTGGAGAGGACGCCTGAGCAGGTTTGGGGCGTATGCGGCGAGAGAACTCATAAACCGTGAGTTCCTCGTCAAAGCTAACCCCATCTTCAGTGTCTCCACTGAAACAGTTGGCGTAAACAGTGCGACAGCCGCAAGACTCCTGATGTTGCTGTGGAGGAGTAGTGTCTGCTCCAGAGGAGGTCGGTGAGTCCCCTCCAATCTGCATGCTTGTCACGCCTCCCAGGCCAACAGCTGAATGAGGCCGTGACTGCGGCTGCTCTGAAGAAACACTGCCACTGTGTGGACTGTTATCTCTAAAACTCAGATTAGGATGTGAGCCATTTGTTCCGCTGGCCTTTTTCATGTGTGAACTTACTTCTGGAGCCTCTTTGATGGTTGCGATGACAACCTCTGCTCCGTCATCTAAGATGCTTCCTTTACTTCCTGATTTTGAGGCTATTGACTCTTTGTCCTTTACAGGGGTTTTGTTTAAGTCTGACAAACCACTTGCTACAGACAAACCTGAACCAAAGCCAGATGTGTCTCCATTGATGGTACTCGTGGAGGGATAGTCCAGATTTCCTAAAATCTCCTGGGAACGAGTCATGTACCATGGCAAAGACTGGATCTTTCCTCTCAGAGCAGAAGCTGGTAGTCTACCTCCAAGGCTGGAGGAGCTAGTTCTCAGATCAGAGCCTGAACCAGATCGACCAGGTTCTCTGCTGTCAAGGCCTCCAACACCTTTACAATCGACTGAGGTGGGTGAGGTGGTAATAGTGAGCGGCGCATCTGTATTTTTTGGTGAAAGGCTCTCATGGCTCAGAGAAACCCTCCTAGGTCCTGACTGGATGCTGCCATTGCGATTGTTCCATGGGTGGATCCCATTGGGTGTACTGATAGTATCCTTAAACATCCCTTTATTTGGATCAGTGGGAGACACAGGAGAGCTAGCAGGTAAAGATAATGGATGAAAACCGATGGAAGAAGTAGGTTTGGGGGGAACCGGTGGAGGAACAGCTAGCTTCGTGCCCGAATTGGAGCGAGGGATAGAGTGTAAGCTTGGTGGACTTTTTGTTAGAACGTTAGATCCATTGACTTTCTCATCAGTTCTTGCTGTTTCCTTTTTATCCGAAATGAATGTTTTGTCACTAGTAAGAACATGCGATCCATTCTCACACAGCAGATTTTTGTTTAGTTGCAAGTTGTTTTCCTGTTTGTTAGTCTTTTCCTCTGATTGTAGTGTTGTGTTGGTTACTGCCTGTTTTTTACATCTCACTGCTGTAATCATTGATGAAGGAAGAGGCAATCCACCTAATGTGACAGACTTGAACTCCATTGTGTCTGGCTCCATTTCCAAAAGTTCAGAAGACAAATGTCCAGAGGCATCTCCATTGCACTGGGCATATGATCTTCCATGTTGGGGTGACTTGGGAGGCATCATCTGAGGTTTGGGAAGCAACTGGGGTTTAGGTGCCAGCGGTGGTTTGACTTTTGTTTCAGGTTTCTGGCATGACTTTGAAGCACTCGGTTGTGGGTGAGCAAGTTGGTTTGTGGAATCTTTTAGCAACTCAGAATCCTTCTTCATTTTAGGTGATCGAGGTTTACTGGCAAGGGGAGATGATGGTTCTTTTCCTTGGAAAGAGGGAAGACTATTCCAGGTTCCACTCGAACGATTGGCATTTCGCCGATCAGCCAGCTCAGCATCTGTAAAAGATGGAGAAAAAGAGCAAAGAAGATACACAGACCGTTATTATACAGCTAAAAGAGGTTTTAAAAGAAATAATTCTTAGATGTTTTGACTTAAAACGACTGTGCCTGCATCAATAGACCTTCGCAAAGAATGAAATAAAAGTTGTCTTATCGTGAAAAAAAAATTCTAGAACAAACCTGACAAATCTGGAACTGGTGGTGTAAATCTATCCTGTGCATCAAAAAACTCATCTTCTGATTCTGAGACGTTGTCCTTTAACAAAAGAGCTGGTTTTGGGTTCGGCGAAGGAGTAAGAAAGAGACTGTCCTCATCTTTAGAAAGGCGGTGCTCGACTTGTGCTAATTTACTTCCAGGAATTGAACTTGTTCTTACTGGGACTTTGGGAGGAGTCTTTTTCTTTCTTTTAATGGGCAATCGTTCAAAAGGTGTGCTGTCAATCATTCTCAGATCTCTTGAACTAGGGATCTTAGATATGCGTCTGAGTTTGTGGATACCCAGGTCCTCCTCCTCCTTCTCGTCATCATCATCATCATCGTCATCGTCATCACTTGTAGCTCCCGCCGGACTAGGTAACAAATCATCCTTGGAGAGCTCTGCGAAGCAGAGGAAAGAGTTATCATTGCCACGGTAGTTTAGGTTTGTGGGTCGCAGGGGCCCTTGACGCTTTGGCTCAAGGAGGTACGGGTGGTGCACATCCAGATTTGAAGGATCTTCACCCGGGCTTGATCCACGAAGAGCATCCAGGCGAAAGGGGGCTTTGGCTGCAGCGTTGCTTTCATCCAACGCAGTGCTCAAGGAACTGCTGGACAAGCTGGAGAAGCTGCTGGTAACTCTTGGATCAGTGTGATACCAGCTGGTCTCCAGGTTCATTTCTTCATCCACAACTTTAAATTTACGTAGACCACTTCCTGTTGCACCTTCTTCCTCTTCGCTCTCGTTTTCCTTGCCTTCTGTTGTAACTATTATTTTTACTTCTTGTTTGCCTTTGTGTTCTTCTCTCTCTTTTCTTTCTTCCTCTCTTCTCTTTTCTTCCTCCCCTCTTCTTCTCTCCTCCCAGTCCGTACTTGCGGGGTCTGAGCCTTTGTAACTCTGAGAATCCATTGGGTCGTCATCATCTGTGGAGTCATCTGAATCACTGCAGCAGCGGGACACATAACCTAATGCAGAAATCGAAGACAAGCACAGTGTAAAGTTTTATGGATGAACACTGTTGAAGAAAATTATGTTCAATTATAACAGGATATCACAGCAGTTATCTTTATCCATACATGTATAGCCTAATGATATACCCTTCTGAAACCCGGAAGAAATGCTCATTTATTTGTAAATGTGAGAAATTTACAACTAAAGTATATTTTATTTGTTTCTTGATGATCGTGAGGCCTCGTTTGTTCTAAAAATATAATGCTGTGACATTACGCTCTGGACAAAATTCACTATGACATCTTTGTTTTTTCTTTAAACAGATTTGTTTGTTTTTTTTAGTTGATTTGCGGGGGATAAATGTCACATTATTTACAGAAAGGTTTGTCTGATTATAATTTTTTACACCACAAACACCAGCCCTTTTAACGTGTTTGCAAGCCTTTTAGAGCTACTGTATGTATTTGGAAGTACAGTATATGATTTTAGAGTTTGGACACATTTAATAAGTTGTACTTCTCAGGACAGTGGCCTCTACAGAGGAGAAAAATAACTCTGTAAACAACTCTGTGGGTCTCAGGAGGCTACAGTATTATTGACATCTGATGTGGAAAATGTCAAAAAGGCCAAAGCCAGAAAGTGATGGTTTTAAGTGAAACGGGTTTTTTTTGCTCACTTGTTAGGGATTCATAGCACACTCCCTCTATTACGGCGAATCTCCCACACACACCTTCTTCAGCAGGAATCCGGTGCACCCTGACTTTCGGGCGCCCCAGACGGAAGACATTAACACTTGGATCCACCAGGAGTTTGCAGTAGCCTCCCAGCAGACACCCTAAGTCTTTGGCAGCCATAGAATCCATCAGTAAGGCAAATGGCTGAGGGAGGGGAGGGCATTGGAGAACATTAGGTAAATGGAGGCGGTGAAAGCCAAAGGTAAGAAAAGAAAGGCGGAGAAGTGGGAGAAAGAAGGAGACACTGTCACCTTTGTGTTAGAGAATTATCATGTACACTAGCTCCCAAAAGTTATGTATTCCTGAACTCGAGGAAGCATACTTGACCTACTTTTATTCTAGCATGAAATTTGGCACAAAAATAGAACGCTAAGTGCATATGCATGTCTTTATCAATGTCTCTGCCAACGTGTTTATGAATTATACAGCATCTGGATGAACAGAGTCACTCGTGGCTTTCCTACCTTCATATCATGCAGTGAAATGCGTAGCAGGCTGACTTTGTCCGACTCGGATAGCAGCTCCACTTTGCTGATGCTGCTGAACTCAACCAATGTGGATATCATGTTGATCTTGTGGTTAATGACTTGACTCAATCCATACTTGGCACCTACTAGCAAGCTGACCATCACTTCCCTGTCCTGAAGCTGAGCAAAGGTGAAAGCACACAAAAATACAACAAAAGGACATCACAGTTATAAGGCATATTGACAATGTAAATCATCCAGAGGTGCTTAAAGGTACACCTGTTTATTTGCATATGATAGCAAATCACTTCATTTAGACGTCTAAATGGAATGAGGACAACTTGTTGAAGCTTAAACCAAATATCACAACTGGAAAGAAACTGGATTTAAGAGACATACTGTTTTGAGAATATCAGAAACTGTTGAGCTTCTGGGATTTTCATACAAAACCATCTTTTGGCTTTACAGAGTTTTGCTTAAATGCTACAGCCTATGTAAGTGTTGTCGCTGGCCATGTCTATCCCTTTATGGCCACATTGTACCCAGCTTCTGATGAACACTTCCTAGTGTACCACATGTCAAATCTCCATAGTCACCAGATGTAAATCATCCAGAGCACATTTTGGTGAAAATGGGAGATTCTTAGCCTCGATGTGTACAGACAAATCTGTTGCAACTGCATGATGTCACGATGGCAACATAGACCAACATCTCTGAGATTTGTTTCCCTTACCTTATGCCAAAAATAATTACGATTGTTAAGCGAAAGTCAGAGGCTAAATAAGGGCCTAACGCAGTACTACCATGATGTACACAGTAAAGTGTTTAGTGCTTGTATTTTAGAAAGTGGACTCGCACAACTTAAAAACAAAAAGGTTCTTACCATCATTGTGGCCGTGTAAGACCGTCCACCATAAGAAATGAGTTCTCCAAGCTGAGTAAGGTAGGCTAATCTAGCCTGCGTAGCCGATATTACCTGGAACACAAAAGTTAACAAAAAAAAAAAGAGAGAAAATATAGTAAAATCAAATCAGAAATTCTCTGACAGTCTAAGCAGATAAGCTCCTCCTTAAGTACTCCGCTGCCCACTACTTATCATTTTCTAACGTCTTTAACCTCGTAGGATATTAACAGCTAAAATAAAATGCTCCCCAAAGCCTTCACAATACAGGCACGATCTGTAACGAACGGCCTTCTGTGCTTTTTCTGTCACTCATCTGTCATTCCTTGTCTACCTTCTGTCGTGGCTCAAGAAGGGACTGGATTTTTTTGAGGTGGTAGCTAATTGCCTTCCTCAGGTCCTTCTCCCTCATGTTGCTCAGCAGCGTGGGTGAGATAAAGCTGTCCAGGCCAAACTCCTTCCTGCCAACAACACATACACAGAGGAATGAAAATCAAACTTATAAAACAAAAGTGATCTGGTTGCCAGCACTATTTGACTTATTACTAAGAATAAATGATGTCTATAAAATGACTTAACACAAAGAAGATGTCATTGTAAAGGCAACTATGAAGCACTTTTATAATTGAAAACAACATCAACATACTTATTTAATAAACATAGTTAATAAAAACTGCAACTGTCTTCTTACGTGGTAAAACAAAACCCTCAGCAGTCTACTTTCTGAAGCTAACATTGCCCTTGTTAGCAATTTTAACTGGATTTTGTTTGACAAGCACAGCCTTAAAGGCAAGAAGGTTTGCATGGATTCCAGCGTGCATACCAGTTTGAGCTGTTAAAACCTTTCCATGCATGTCAGTAAATGTAAAGCATGTTGTTTTTCTCGCATAATTGCACGGAAAACTGTTAATTGTATGGTCGCTTGTCTTTAAGAGTTAAATCAGTTTAAAGAAATAAAGCAACCTGGAGGATTTCAGGGTTGTTTGTATACATAAAGTATATATTTTGGGATGAGTGAAGAAAATGTTTGCTTTATGCAAGACACTAAAAACTGAAGTGTTTTCGTGAACATTTGTTTGAAGACTCAAAGCGGAACGCTCCAAGCTAAGCTGTTAAGAGTACCTCTACTAGATTTTATTAGTCATCAGGGGAAAAAAAGTTTTGTTTTAAATATGCAATACTAATGAAAGAGTGCAGGTAACACCAGAATTTGTATCGGACATTTCCCCATACCAACAATCCCCCCTAAACCTCCTGGCCTTTCCTTAACCCTAAAATCAGGCCATTACCTTCTGTATCACTTAAAAAACACAATTACATCCTCACACACCAGCTTTAGATCCCTGGAGCTGGTGTGCATTTAGGCTATTGTCCTCATTACATATGCCCAATATGCTCCATCACATTAATAAATGACGTATTAATAAATTAGTATCTCCAGTCTAGACTAATCATAATCCTGAAAGCAGCAGAGCGCCTCGCTTTCTAGACCATCAAAATCAATGACAGCCAGCAGCGACCTTCGTGTTGTGACCTCAAACTGACCCAGACTCACACAGAAGACTCACGTAATGCTCTTGATAGAAGTCCGTGTCTGTCCACAACTATCAAGTCTTTCATGCATGTGCAAGGCAGCCAGACGGAGCGCCGTGTTACACTTCATCTCCACAGCAAAACGCTCCTGGAGCACATCTCCAACACTCTGAAATCATCAACAACCACAGTCAAATGCGAACGGACACTGCGTACACACATGCATGTCGAAAAGCTGTTTGTGCTCTGATGCACCGCCAACATCTACTATACGGCAGAGGTTGGGGAAAAGAAAAAACACATTGGCAACTCTGGAAGTCTTTCTAAGTAAAACCAACAGTGGGAACTCCAAACTGTCAGGAAAAACAAGCACAGCAGGACGCAAAGACTGTTTTTAAAACATTAAATCAGCATGACATAAGTGGCACTCCTGTGGCTTTTATTGTGCAATGAAAAATATGCACAGACTGTGTATGGCTTCGCATTTGTTGGTTTTACAAAGAAGCCTCAGAGCTACGTCATCAAAGTGGCGACTGCTTAGAACAGCAAATGTGAAGATTACTAGAGACTCAAAGAGGTGCAGGAATAGAGTAAAGCAATTGTTACACGACAGAAGAGAATCATAAGAGACTGGGGCCGTCTTGAAATGATCAGAGAGATTCACGGTGCAGCTTTACTGTTCTAACAAATTCTTCAGCTTTGATGAATATATTTCTTAGTTTTGGGGAATTTTTTTTTAAAGAAAGCACATTGGTTGAAGTTGTGAACTAAACAAAGTACATACAGTCGTTTCTTTAACTTTATGATACATGAAGGTTTCTCCAAGTTAGTCACTAAAGCGGAATAAAAAAAAGTATATAAGTAGTGCTGTTGACAGGTTTCTCTGACCTGCAAAAAGAGATACTCAAAGGCCAAGGAGTCCTCCTGCAGCATGTCTGTGGGGTCTCTGGGAATGAAGCAAACCCTGAACAGACATCTGTAATCATGTGAGTCTTTTTTCTGCACCACCTGGTGGAGACAAAACATAGCAGATCCTACATGCATTACACCGACACTCAGCCATAGTGTGAGCGTTCGTCTCTGCCCCCCCCGAGGGTGCATATAGGTTCGTCTGCAGAGTGCAGATCCCTTACCTTTTGTATGAGCTCGTCTTCATGCAGCAGCAATAGTTTTGTGATGCTATACTGCTGCTCTAGTACCAGACCAAAGTACTCAATCACCCGGATGGACAGTTTTTCCTTCAGAGTCAGAACAATGTCCTGGAAAGACGGGAAAAACAAAATTTCAACCAACTAAAACAAACTTGCTTTTCCCAGTCTGCTGATGCCAGATGGACGATCTCACACCCCCCTCCCGCCCCCCCGCCCTCCTCCCTCCTCAGTTTTCCCCTGGCTGGGAATTAAAAAAAAAAACAGTGAATCCAAGCAGGAGAGACGTTGTAAAGTGAAAATAAACTTAATCCCGCTGGTGGTGAGTTTTGGAAACAATTATCCTAACATGCAACCTCTTCCGGACACATTTAGTAATTATCATTCCATAATCAAGAGAGTTTGGGCAACTGCAGCCAGTGAACATACTACAAATTACAAAACACACCCACATTCCCTTAGAAACCTGTTCACAGCAGTGACTCACTCACGCTGGTTTGCATGTGAAACCCTTCACCGGATTTTCTCAAAAAAAAAAAAAAGAAAGACGTGCTTTTTCAGAAAACCAAAGCTGTGCCAATCATCGGGTCTTTCGACAGGATAATGATCCAGGTATATGGCTAAATAATCACAGAATTGGTTCCCAAGCCTCTGAACCTTTGTATTGGGTCTCATGACGTACAACATCAATGTTCAAAATGTCTGACTCGTATTAGGATTAAGATTCATCTTGGTCTCTTGGGCAACAACATGGATCTAATTTTTTATCACTAGCTGATGTCGTCTAAATCTTTAATGAAAATGCCTCATTGAGCTCAGAGGGCTATAATGATGGTGAAAACCAAAACCCCTACCTTCACAGAGGTTGTATTGTCAAACTTGAAGGCCTTGGTCTGGCCATTCTCTAGATAGACTTTCAGGACATTAGGAAGGAAGAGAAGAGAGTTTCCCTATTGGAAAAAAAGAAAGAGGAAGCAGTTAGACATGTAATTAAACAACACAACGCATTTCAAATGTGAGAATGAACCATCCAGAAAAAAAATTATTCATTAATTCCTCTTTGGTAGGTTTTTTTTTTTTTTTTGTCGTCAGAGAAAGTGTTTCTACCTGAGTGTGCCCATTGACCACCACCTCCTCTGCAAAGCGCACTTTAACTGGATTACTCCTCAGACGAGCTCTCTTCTCTGCTGACATTATGGATGACTTCGGATTCTGCAAAACAAGAGCTATCAATGAGACAAGCTTATCGTATAGCCAGCAGTGAAATAAGAAAATGGGAATCTGAGAACGCAACTTGTTTTAAAGAAATCATAAATTTCTGCAATGCAATTCGGTTTAAAGAATGGGGGAATATGCAAACTTACTGTCACATGTTAGGAAAAAAAAGAAACTGTTTCAAATGTCAAATGACTTCGCTAACGTGTTGAGATTTTTCTTAGTACTCACTGTCATGTGCCGCAGAATAGTCACATTAATGCAATCCTCCAATTCCCTGTGTGGACAAAACCAACAAATAATAACACGGGATGCGCACACGTCTTTCTGCACCTTTGTACACATTTAACTTTTCCACATTTTTGTCAAAGTACAACCACAGGCTTTTAATAAGCAGTTTTTTTCTTTGTTTACAATTAATAATCCAAAAGTGTACCTTCTGGATCTAGAAGGGTGGTGTCTAAAACCACCTGTCAACACCTTGCACATCTTGAGATCGAAATGTATGATTATTCTGTGCAAAATAGTTCAAATGCAGTCAGAATGAACTAAGTTTTGAAGGCTCAACAATGATTCTAGACCTGCACTTTGACTGGACTATTCAAACACATGAATAGCTTTGGCTGTATGTCTAGTGGTGCTTGAAGGGTCCTGTGTGAAGTTGGACCTCTTTCCCCTTTTTAAAATCTTTTGTATATTTGAACAGGTTTTTGCTCCAGAACTGCCCCTGCAGGTTGCTTCATCCATGTCTTCCACAGAGTTTTCTCTGACCTATCTGCTGTGCTCCTTCATGGTGCTGTTTGCACTCTGATGTTCTCCAGCAAACCTCTGAGGCCTTCACAGAACACCTGGATTTATATAAAGGTTAAATGACAAACAGGTGGACTGAATTGACTCTTTAAAGAACTTCTTAAGGCCACTGTTTACACTGGATTTTATTTATTGGTATTACAGAATAAAACGTTGAGCACAGGTTTTACATTTTCATGCATAAAAAGAAAACCAGGTTTTCTTTGACTTTTCTTTAAATGAAATACTGCAACGTGGTGAAATGTAGAAAAGCACAAGGGGTATAAACAATTGTCCAAAGTGCAAGAGGTCTTCCATCCAAATGTAAACGTGAATGGTACACACACACTCTTAGAAAGCGTCACCATGAAGCAGCTCAGATGGTGGATTTAGTCATCGCTCCGCTCTGCCATAAACCTTAGATAGATGGTCTCACCTCAAGATGTTCTCCACCTGCTCTGCACTCAAATCCTCCATCACTTTATCATTTATCTGCAGCACCTGGTCTCCTGGGAATAGGATCCCATCTGCGGGGCTCCCTGTGGTACACACACACATACACACACACACAAGCTGAACATAAACCCTGGCTGCAGAAACGTGCACGAGAAGCACACGTCACAGAATGGCACACATGCTCACTGAACAGGGCTGACTCAACAGTGTTGGGCTGAGCTCTCCAGGACGTGAGGGGTTACAGTTATTCTGGGTTTCTTCCAGTTCGCCTCTGCTCTGCCTACTCTGGTTATTTATACTCATTTGTCTTCAGGCTAGAGAGAGGCACAGCAGTTCCATCTCACTCTGTAGCAAACGCACAGTCACTTCCAAGCCTACAGAACATATGGGACTGTCGACACACACAGGCACACGGCTCCGCGCTGCTCTGCCTGCCACTCGTGTTTTAGCCTCTGAAGGAATGCTGCGAGCTTTCGCACAAACACACACTGAAGCGCAGCTCCACCCTTCTCTCCTATAGCCTCATCTCTCTGCTTTCTTCCTCTTTATTTTTTAAGTCATTCTTCCTCATAATTTGCTCTGGCCTTCACTCTTTTTCTGACTCCTCCCACCTCAAAGGCGATACGCATCTCTCCCCTCCGCCGTCCTTTACATTTTCGCACACTTTTTTTTTTTTATGTCGTGTTTGCACTTAATCCATTCGCTGCTGACAAATCCCGCTCTCTGTTGGATGTCCCCAGTTATCACCTCCCTTTCACCTTCTCACCATCTTTCTCTGGCAGCAGACAGCAATTACAGAGATGAGGGCAAGGTGGGAGTCTCCTCTAGGCCTTTTATCAGCTTATTTTACAAGATTGATGTCAAAGCGATGGATCAGCATCTTCGTGTCTGACTTCCTCCTGATACCTCCAATCAGAGAGGTCTAAATGAAAAGTGATTGAATTCAGGAAGGACGAGCAGGTGGCTCTGCTGTTTACGTGGCCTGCTCTGGCACAATGCCGAACATGATGGGTGAAGGCCAAGAGAGACTCAGTGTGTGTGTGTGTGTATGTGTGTGTACATGCATTTGTGAGTGCAGAAACACAAAAATGTGACTTGCTGCAGGCAGAACACAGTTGCATAAAGCAGGTGGCTATTTGGAGAGAAGAATTAGAAAACAACTTACACTCATCCACATAGACAAACACGTTACACAGACACACACACACACACACGCAATCATTCAGCATGTACCTGGGGCAACATCCCTGACCAGCAGGGGGCTGTCTGTGGTGAGAGTGAAGCCATGTCCGGTGCTCCGGTCCAGGACGGGGTCTCTGGTGATCTGCAGCGTCAGTTTAGCCTGGAAGCTCTGACTGGACAGACTGTTGGAGCGCTGCGACCGCCCATCGCCGAGGAGACGCTCTCTGAGGAGGTCAGAAAGGAGGACAGGTCATCTGGTGGCAATACTCATCCACAGATACTAAGTATATTTATAATTTTTCTTAATTCTCTTTTAATATATATAATGTACCATTTGCATTATATTTTCACTTAAAACTTTACACTTTAAGAATTTGGGAAT
This sequence comes from Poecilia latipinna, assembly GCF_001443285.1. NCBI lineage: Eukaryota > Metazoa > Chordata > Actinopteri > Cyprinodontiformes > Poeciliidae > Poecilia > Poecilia latipinna. Next base: position 153,833 of record NW_015112825.1, read on the forward strand.
TAATTATGTCACTTATTATAGTTTCAGAAGAAATGGGGGGGTGGTTATATTTTTTTTTTTTTTTTTTTTTTTGCTTGAAAGTCAAATATAAGCTCTACAACCATTGGAGAACTAAATTTTAGCCCACATTAATCTTGTAATATCTGTCCATTTTTCCAGTTGCAAGGTATCCAGAACATGACTTTATGTTTTGGGTTTTTTTCTCCTTTAGAAATCTACACAAAAAAAAAGGAACAAAAGGACAGAAACGGGTGGATAGATAATGCTACTGTAAAATGTCATGTGTTCCAGGAAACTAACATTTGTCGTAATCCTGACAACACGAGAAACATGATGGTGGCAGCATCATGCCATGGGGACAACGAGCTGCATGTGGCTAACGCTACAATGGAATGGTTTAGATCAGGGGTGGCCAAGTCCAGTCCTCGAGAGCCACCACCCTGCAAGTTTTAGAAGTATCCTTACTCCAACAGACCGGGATCAGCTCTACAGAGGCCTGATAACGAGCCAGTCATTTGATTCAGGTGTGTTGAAGCAGGGATGCATCTGAAACTTGCAGGATGGTGGCTCTCGAGGACTGGACTTGGCCACCCCTGGTTTAGATCAAGGCATATTCATGTGTTGGAAGGGTCCAGTCAAAGTCCAGACTTAAATCCAATTGAAGGTTTGTGGCAAAAAGAAAGGTCCTGTTCGCCGACGCTCTCTTTCCAATCTGACGTAGCTTGAGCCACAATGCAAAGAATGAGCAAACAATTCACTGCCCCATATAAGTATTCACTCCTTTTCTTACACGTCTTATGTGTTTTTAGTGTGTGTGGATGTTTAAGCTGGAAAGTTTAACTTGTTTTGTTTTTAAACATTAAAAATATTTACACAAGCACTTACTCAGAGTGTTTGTGGTACTAATATACACATGAATCAGCCCCTCTTAGCTAAAAATGTAAATACATTTTTGTAACAAATTACTTAGGCCTTGCTGAATTACTGCAGAATAAACCCCAAGAATTTTTTTATTCACTGCAAATCAGGATTCCTTCTAAAGCAAATTGCAGAAAGCAGCCTGGGATGGGTGAATATGTGATCTGGGAGCTTTTATTTTAAATTTGATGCCAGCAGCTTCTTCCAAAATAACTCAGCGAAACATGCAAAGGAAGGTATTATTGGTTACATTTTTATTTCTTTTCTTTTTTTCTTTTTTTTTTTTTTTAGTAAATCAGTAACATCAGAAAATCTAATGGAGGCTATGTCTTTAGGAAACAAAAACATGGAAATGAAATGCAGGGAAATAATATAAAAACACATCCAGCGTGCCCTGCGTTAAGAGGCATAGTTTGGGGATTTTAACGTGATCAGTAGTATCAGTAAAAGAAAAAGAAAAAAAGTTACTCTGTACAAAAGCAGTAAATGGGCAAGGATTTCATGCCCGCAGGTAAAAAAAAATAAACATACCTTTGTGATGTTTATTAATGCTGAGCAACAGAAACAGGACTTTAGAGCAACATGTTGTCATCTAGAAAGGCAAGTCTTTCTTTCTTTTTTCCCCCTTTGGTAAAATGTTGCTAAACCACATTCTAAATGCGTTACAGCAGAATGACTCCATGCACAAAGACCGTCTACAATGAGCCGCCCTCTAGTCAATAGATTGTATCACATCAACACTTCAGTCAACAAAACTTCAGAAGAAGTATTTTGTTACATAGAAAGAGGGAATTTAACTTTCAAGGAAGAAAATCATTAGAATCTGATGTCTGGTATGCTTTTGATCAAAAAGTTCGAGTTGACTGTATATTTAAATTTCATAAATTATGTTGCAGTTCACAGAGTCAGACGGTCACCTCAGCAGAATGAAGTTCACGTTCACATAAAGACAAATAGACACCTTCGTTCAACTCTAACAGTGCCATCCTCTCTTTGAGCCTTCTGGTCAAACTGAAGACAACATGGCAAAGTTTTCCCAAGAGCATCTACCAGTAGGAGTTCCTGGTATCTGCTTCCTCCTGCACCAAGAAAGAGAAAGCATTTCGCCGACAACTACAAGAGGATGGCGAGCGATTAAACGCATATTTGTGGTTTACTGAGGGGTGTGTGTGAGAGGGACAGTCAGAGATCGAATATGTACTCGGCAATGTGGTATGCGTCTTTTTGTTTGGGTGTGGGCGGAGATCTACTCTGTGCGTACACCAGGTTAAGAAACGAGCCTTCAAATTCCCCCAGCTTTATATCATCAGTTTCTGCTTTGCTTCGTTATGAGGAAAGTTTTGCAAAACTGAATAAAGTTGCTCTTAGAAGCGTCTGTAAGCAGCAACAATTTTACGCATTTTCTTTTGTGGATAGATTAGTTGGTGATGAATTTCACCTCAGTCTTCTTTTCAACATTGTTTGGTTAGATTTTGTGGGTTTTGTTCATTATTTATTTGCTTATTTTGTGGCTGCACCACCACCACCACGTTTAGCAGTTGATTGTGTTTTTGCTGAAATGCTGAGTTGGCTGCTACCAAACTTGCTTTGTGGCCAGGTTAATTAGACTCTTTACATCGCCCCAATGTAAGAGTGTGTGTGTGTGTGTGTGCGCACCACTGGCTGTCCCGTGTGTCCCAGTGATGGACTGGCAACATGTTCAGGTTGTAACCCACCAGACAGTTTTACTGCATCTGTCCAAAGGACATTATTCCAAATGTCTGATCGTTCATCTAGATGCAATCTTGCAAGCCTAAGTCTAGCTCCCATATTAATTAGATAAAAGAGGCTTTCAACAGGCACTCTTCCAAACAGGCCCTACTTACTCAGTCTTTTTCTAATTGTACTCACAAACTTGCTAACTAAGCCTTGTAGGGGCTGAGATGCGGCTCCTCCTGGGTGATTTGAAATTTCTGAATTTGCTGAGACATCCACTCCTGGGAAGACAGGCCTCTTTCTAAAATATGTTTTCCGCTTGTGGATTCTTTTCCTAAAGTGGAATTAGGAAGTTTGATTTGATTATGAAACAATTGCCTCGTAAGGGTCACATCTGTTGTCTTTCCTTCATTGCATTGCAACACACAAAGCAGCAAACTGTCAACGATAGACATCTGCAAATGATGCGAGGACTGACAATTTGAAGCTCCCCGTATTTTTTGAATACATAAAAGATTACTTTCTTTAACTACAGACACACATGATGTGTTGGTGTTTGTTCTTTTGCAAACACACCTGTCACACAGTTTGTTCCATAGCTATTTTCTTTTTTTTTTTTTTCTGGTTTCTAGGAATTTTCTCAGGTTTAAAAAACTTTTTTTTGTTTTTACAATCTTCTCTGCCTCCTGTTCTTCCCGTTACCTGCTCAGAGATTCTCGAGTGCGTCGAATTATTGTTCCCACCACCTGCTGCACCCGATTGGTCCTCCGAGCTGGAGACCTGCTCCTGCATCGCTCATTCTCCTCCATTTATCTGAAACAAAAAATAGGAAAAGAGTGAGGTGAGATGCTTGGGAGTGGCTGACATGACCACAAAGAATCAAAGCACAAGTGGGAAAAGGATGAAAGAATCTGGAAGGATCAAATCAATTAGAAGCCACTCATTGGGTTTGTTTTTGGAAATTTCAAAATCCATGCTCCTTTATATGCAGCAAATGTTGTCTGGCTTGAGAGCAATAAATAAACAGATATAAACAAAAAACAATTTAAAAGAGAGTCCTATCAGGAGAATTGGGTGGAGCTTATTTAGCATGAGCAACGGCACATGACTCGATCAGCAGCAACTGAACCGTCACACAATGGTAGGATTTGCATTAGAAATGTCAACAAATGTGCCACACTCTGCATGTTTGCTGCAGCTCAGCAGCTGTGCATTTTTATGCTTAGCTTGCCCTTTGAAGCGGGGAGCTGTGGTGACATGGTGACTGATGCAGGGGCTCGGTTTGGCCCTCAGGGCGGAAAGCTGTTCGGCGCTGACTTCAGTTCAAAAGTCAACTCTGTTTCTTCGACTACTTTTCTCTCCTGTCAGCCATTTGATACACGGCAACAGAGACGGCGGATAGTTCATTTGCATTTCTTTATTTCTTTAAAATATACTTTACAAAGCACGTTACACGACACATGTTTATGTTCAGCCTTTGTTAGAAAGCAAAACTTTCAGAGCTGTCAAATCAGATTTACAGTGCCATGCAAAACCATTTACCCGTCTTGAGGTTTTCCATAAAACCACAAACTCCAGAGGATTTTAAGTATTGCGTGGCTTTTAGAGTACAAGCAAACAGATACATCATTCCTAGATTTTTATTTGCAAATAAAAATCTGCTGATATGCTCAAGTAAAGTTGACTAATTGCTTTTAGAAGTCACCTTTTGAGTAAATAAAGTCCACCTATAATTTAATCTCCTCACAAATCCAGCCGTTCCGTGAAACTGACCGATACGTGGTCACCAACTAAAAGACTGATGGGGCAAACAAGAGAACAACAATAAGGCAAGAGGACAACAGTGACTGGAGGAGCTGCAGAGATCCACAGCTCAGGTAGAAGAATCTGTTGACAGGAAGACTGTCCGTCAAACCAGGGTTTTGTGGAAGAACGGCAAGAACTGAGTCGTAAAACGTTCCCGTTTGTGTTTGACACAAACCACAGGGGACACGGAGAAAACACGTTAGAGACGGTGTTTTCTCTAGCGTGAACTTTATGACCAGCACGCACAAAAATAAACTAAGTGTTGCAGAGGACTAACATGAACACATGATGCTCAGAGTGAAACCTTCTGATGGATGTTTTTTTTTTTTTCCTTCAGCAGGAACAGGAACACCGGTCAGAGTTGATGAAAAAATTGGCGGAGCTAGTTAAAGGTCAGCGCTGAAGGGAAATCTGTCAAAGGCCGCAAAGCACTCGACACAGGGGCGGAAATTCATCGTTCAGCAGAACAATGACCCAAACCATACAGCCAGAGCAAATTACATTCATGCATTTGACTGACCCAGTCAAAGTCCAGGGCTAAATCCAATTAAGAATCTTTGGCAAGACATTAACATCCAATTTGATTGAGCTTGAGCTACTTTACAAATTGTCCACATTTCTAAGTACAAATCCCTGAACATCTGAAGCTTTGGAGCTGCAATTGTAAAGGAAGGAGATATTGTCCCTGGAGATATTGATCAACCATGTTCCACACTTTTCAGATACATTCAAATCATTTTAAAAACGTGCATCCTTTTCTCTTTTCCTTTGAAATTATACCGTAGTTTAGGTTGGTCTATCAAATAAAACACTTACAAGATTAATTGATGTTTGTGGTTTTGCAATGCAACAAAATGTTAAAACTGTTTATGAGGATGGGGGTCAGGGTAATACTAAAACATGGCTTCGCTCTGGACGCCTCACTGATGACTTGCTCTGGGCACGTCCCTCCAGGAGGAGACCCAGAGGAAGACCCAGGACATGCTGGAGCTGGCCTGGGAACGCCTCGGGATTTCCCTGGAAGAGCTGGCCCAAGCGACTGGAGAAAAGGACGTCCAGGCCTCTGGACGTATGGATAAATACATGCTATGTTTATTTTCTTTTAATCTTTATTTACTCCTGATGCCTTCATTGCCCTCTTTACACCAATAGATTAAGTAAACCCAGAATATTTGGCCAGAACGGTGAGAGACTCAACCCAGACCTGATCAAAGTGGCTAACGATGATGGATGCGTTCCTGGATCCTAACGATCCTTGGAGAAACTCAGCCAAGACATTTTGACCAGCTCTCAGAAATGTGCGGGCCAGCTTCTTCAAGCCAAGCCTTTTGTTCAAATCTTGAAAGTCTTACACCAAACTTCTGGCGGCATGCCGCTTTTGTTCGCAGCATTTTAAAAAACATGCCTTTTCCAATAAATGAGTAAAGCTTGGGGTATTTCAGCGAAATTACCCTACTGTGCTTTGAGGTCTGAGAAAAGAGTAGACACTGCAGAGCAGTCAATAGTTGATGCAAAGAAGTGCTGCTGTGAGTCCAAACAGCAGGGTTTAAGCTCATTCTGCTGGTTGTAGGCCAATGCTGACTAACTTTTCTCCCTGTGTTAGCAGCTGTAGTAGTCCTGTCCCATAAGAGGATTAAACGCCCTCATAGGCCACTGGCCTGAACTGGTCAGGGTGTCACTTTAGCACCTCCTGCTTATCCGGATTGAAGCAGATTGATGTGGATGAGGAGGACTGGGTGAGGCGGGACGACACACAGATGGCCATGTGGGACCGAGTGTAATCACGGACACTTGTGCCGGTTTCAATCAGGCGAGAGGCACGAAATAATGGCATCTGCATCACATGCAGCTGATCGCAGAACACTTTCTGGCTTCTACTGAAGACATTCAAGATGTTATGTAACTATTATAAAAACACATCAGCACAAAGAGGCTGCAGAAGCATTCTAACATCTTTAAAATAGTACACTCAGGTTTGTGGCAAGACTTTAAGAAGGTGCTATTCACAGAGACTCTCCATCCAATCTCACTATGCTTGAGGAATTTTTGCAAAACCTTTAGTGTCCAGATGAGCAAACCTAGTAGACGTACTCCAAAAGACTTGGAGCTGAAATCACAGCAAAAATGTGATTCTGTCATTCAAAGTATGGTCACAGATGGGCTAAGTAGATGCACTCCACACTTTTCAGATTTTATTTATTAAAGAAAAACAAGTCGTTGAACTTAGAGTCATGCACTACTTTCTGTTGGTCTTGTTAAATAAACTACTGCGGGTTTTTTTGCTTCAAAATGTGAAGAAGTTAACACGTGAATATCCAATATTAACATAAACTAATTGATCATGAACAATGATTTAGCAGTGACCTACTGGATGCTTCTGTGACTAATGCTCTGATTCAGTGGACTGTTTTTTTTTTTTGTTTTGTTTGTATTTGTTCCAGACTTTTTCTATTGTCAGATGATGAACTGAACTGGACTGAACTGAACTGAACTGAACAGACCAGAACGCTGTGAAACTAGCAAAATATTTTTTTACAGCCTAACTCTGCTTTAAATCTCTCCACAACTTTGAACCTGGTCTGTCTGGAGCGTTCCTTGGTCTTCATCTTGATGTTCTCTAACAAACCTACAAGAACTTCATAGCTCTTCCAGATTCATGCTGAGATTAAATTACACACAGGTCAATTCTCTTTGCTAGTTAGGTGACTTTGTGTGGCAATTGTTTAGACAGGATTTTTATTTAGGAAAAAGTAGTTGGGACTCAGCAATAGTGACACATTATAGATGCAATTTCGCACCAAACCTCTTTTTGTAAAAACTTTTGCACATGTTTCCTTCCACTTTACATTTATGTGACAGCTTGAGTTTGTCTATGTCATAAAAGTGCTTTAAAATATGTTAAAATGTGATAAATTCTGAAAATGTCCAAGAAAGACGTTTCAGAGGTGATTCGTAGAAGTGGCTTTTTTGTGTTTAAATGCACCAGTCATTGTTGAGCAAGACTGTAATTTTTGCTGCTGCTTCTTCGCCCGTGTCTTTCATTTTCTCCTTTTGCTCTATAACCTTCTCTGTCCTTGCAGAGTCAGGTAGTCGTCTCCGATGTCAGTCTCTGTGGAGCAGCAGCAGCAGCTGAGGCGGCCGGCCTTTTCTTATATGCATGCACCCCAGCAGTGGCATTTGTTCTCAGAAACCATCAGCTTTACCAAAGCAGCTAGTTAGCACTTGCATTAATAAGAAATGCATGCTGACCCAGCATTTCAGCCTGCATGTCCCTGAAATTAATTGTGATAAATTACAAGAGCAACCAGTAGGTTATGAAATGTGGTTTGGGAATTTTAATCACAAACATTTTCTCAGAAGCTTCAGATTTTTCCACACGTCTCACCAAAGAGCTTGATGGTTAACGTTCTGATTAAACGTTAGTGAAAGCGTCACTCACTGAGATGTAGCTTGCCTCTTCAGGACTCCAAAACATGCATGCCCCCGTGTCTTCTGAGACATCAGCTCTGTGACCCCTCCGGGACTGGCTGAAAAAGGGTGGACAGGGGTCCTTGCAATCATCGGGGCCCCAATCTTATTCTGGCGCTGCCACCTGTGCGGGAAGAAAAGGCTGTCAGGAAAACCCGTCAAAATCTATAAATGGAGCGCATGTCCAAGCTTATATTTGGAACTAGACAAGGTATATCTGATTTATATTTGAGTCCTATTTATAAGTAACAAAGCTACATTCCAGTTGTTGATGTTTCCAATGGTGAAATGCAAGTATGTCAAGCCAAAGCAGATGTGAGCCCAAAGCAGCTATGTGGCTGTGGTTTTCCAGGAGGCCCCTCCTCTAAGTCCCAAAGGCTTCCCTTGCTTGCTCTCTCTCTCTCTCTCTCTCTCTCTCTCTCTCTCTCTGTCTCTCTCTCTCTCTCTGTCTCTCTTTCATCCTCCTCTCCGTCTTTCTCTTTGCACGGCGCTGTAGAAACAAGGCACTCCGTCTTACAATGTCTGGATGCTTAAATTAAATTTTCATACAACCCAGTTTAAGTCAACAGTTTTTACTGGGAGTGTTCTGGAAAGCCAAAAAAGATGCAGTTTAGAGGAAAGAGAGTTGCTGGCAAAGAGAAATCTTGGCCAGGGGTGAAAGAAGACAAATCTTTCATACAAGCATCAGAGCAGATATGGCTGAAGCCTTAGCTGGCCTCTGGTTTGGGGAGAAAAACACGCCTGGGGAATGCTTTGTAGCCGAATAAAAATAAATATGCGGAAAACGTTTAATTTTGTCCTTCGATGTTCATCGGTGAAGTCTGCTTTTGGTGCAAAAAGAGGGTGCAAATCAAGAAAATGACTGCCTCATCCATGTAACTCTCCAATCAGGCCCACACACAGCTCCTTTAGGAGGCCCATGTCTCCCACTAGAAAAGCCAGTGCAGGACCAAGGCGCACATAGAGCAGAGCACATGAATAATACATGGACCTAATGCAGCTAGCTCAGCCTCCAAACGCCTCCTTCTGCCCCTCTGCCAAGACAGGCAACAAGGACAGTGGCTTGAAGAAGGAGAAAAGCGATGGAGAGGTGGAGACTGTAGAGGGGCTGAGGAAAGGGGCAGCAGCACAGAAAGAAGAATTAGCTAGGGGAACTAAAAGGAGAAAAGGGGCAGGATATCGAGCGAGAAAGCAAAAGGGGGGAGAATTTTAAAGAGGGTGAAAAGGGCAGGGCAAAGAATTGAGAGAGCAAAGCTACAGGAGATTGTGGGGGAAAGAACAAAAGTTTCTGCAGTGGGAGGCAAAGGAGGACTGGAGGAAAAAAGGGGGTTGTGAAAGGGAGGACTGCTCCAACATCTGTGAACAAACAGCGCCTGTCAAGAGAAACTAATAAATCAGTATCTGGTCAGTAAATAAACAGTAGAAACGCAGCTGAAACACTGTCACTTTCTTCCTCTGAACTTGCAGAAATGGAAGATATGTTAGCATTCCTATATGTCAAACCTGACTCGCGTATATTTGTGCATCTAGAAAGCATGTGATGAGTTTGCTCCTCATCCAAATCAATATGCAATCTTGACGTAGCCCTCTGTTGTCGGGACTTAAAGTTCCCAAGCTTGCCACTCGTAAATCTCTGCGTCAGACTCCCTCGGTCGTTCTCCCTGTAGCTTCACGTGGAGGTTAAAAACTGGATCTGCCCCTCGGCAATCAGAGCCTGTCTCAGTCCTCTTGTTTCTATGTCTGTGCCTCGTTTCTCTGAGACAACCAACCCCCCACTCTTACTGCTCATTTTCCCACACAATGTGTCTCTGTCTGTGGCAAAACAGTCTGTGATTCAGCCCCCGGTATGAGCACACATGCACTTCATAGAAGTGACTCCACTCGCTCCTCGGGGGATTCAGAGGTGGTACTAAAAGTGTAGTTTCTGTGGAGCCTGCTGAACAGAAAACTGTTCTGAACCCAATTAGTGCTGCCAGGGTCGTTCGGGGTCACAGCGGGCTAGAAAACCCTGCACGGACACGGTCTTTGGAAGTAAAATTAGGCCCTTAAAATGAGCAAAAAACATTAAGAAATTGCTCTTTAACAAAGCCTTGGCCAACTTCCATTACTGGCTAAATGAATTTGCTACATTAACCTCCTGGCTACCAGGAAAAAAAGTATTGTCCAATCACCATTTTTGTAAAATCCCACAGTCTTTGTAAGGTATTTAGAATATTTATGCACTTACTTTGTCTCTTCCCATAAAATGTGTTATTACTGTTGAATGCCATTTTTATGAATTAGAAAAAGGTACGTACAAAAGTCCCACCCCTTCACATGTGGTATCATTGAAAAGCCCTAAATGTCCCCTCCAGATACCAAAAGGAATTAATTCAGTAGAATGCAGGGGGTGGGAGATATTCAAGTTTAGAAATTGTCCTCTACAGAGGACAAAAATAAACTACTTTTATCCTCCTACAGTCAGGGGGATAAAAGAGATAGAGTTAAAAACAACTAGACATTCTTTAAAAAAAAAACTTACATGTAGTGTAAACATGATTGAACAATCTCATGTTTTTGAGATTATATACTTCAGAAATTGTATTACTTCAGATTCAACAGTAAGATTTTTTGTTCTCTTTTCTCATTTAATTTTCAAATCTTGTTTTTATTGTTGATTTTATTACTATTGTTGCTATACAGCATTTTATAAACTCAGGAAATGAACCAGTGTTGGATTTGTGCATAATAATAACTCATCAATGTCCAATTTCTTACCAGCAAAAAGCCCATTAGTTGTTGTTTGCTCAGTGGAGTCTATTAAAAGCGCTCCTATATGATGACCTGGTGACCTTTTTCCAAACAAATTATTCTTGCCAGTTTTCCTACTGTAAACAAATGTTGCTATCAGCCAAAGATGTAAATATACATCACAGTCTCTGAATGATTAATTCATTCCTCAAAGAAAAAGAGCCATGCAAAACAACCTGGCCGTGCATGAGAATGATACTTCCCACCTTGCTTAATTGGGGATTAATTGGAATTGTTTGTTTTGTTTTGTTTATTTTGGAAAGCTGTGTTCAATTTCAGGTACTTCCTGCAGATGCTTTTTATCAAATCTGAAAGCCTTGCAATCGTTAAAGTTAATATTCGTGATTCAACAATGAGACAGAGACGGGGAGTAAAAGGCATCCGTGGGAGAGTTTAAAGGCAAAAAACATTCGACAAAACATATTTTGGTAAGCCCCAAGACTTTTGGAAAAAATATCCTGTGGACTGGTTGAGGCAAAAAGTGACTCTGACTAAAAGTTGTGTTTCTTGATATGTGTAACTTAAACTGCATTTCAAAAAGAACATCAATACCGACAGTCAAAGCTGGTGGTGGTACTGTTAGTCTTGGTTTGCTTTGTTTCAGGATCTGGAAGTTTTGCTGTAATTGATAAAACCATAAATCTGGCTCTCCGCCAGGAAATCCTAAAGGAGAACGTCACACCACTAGTTTAAGCTCAAGCACAATTTAGTGGGAAAATTACTCAAAGTGCTTCAGCAAATCCACCTCTGAATTTATAAAAGTAAATAAATAATGTTTTGACATATGAAGGTTTTGGATTGGCCTACGCAAAGCCTGTATTTAAATTTAAGAGGGATATTTGAGCATTCATGGAAGAAAACCATACCTTTGACACAAACTTCAGAAGAAGAAAAAGTTATTCAAGACTTGGACACATTATTTATGTATGTGGAGCGCTGCATGGCGTTGACAAACTGTTCCATACAGAAATCCTTGTGTTGGCATGTGTGAGAGGACACCCCATAGTATAATCCATTCCTCATCTCCTTTAACACGAAAACAAATTCACGATCCGCAAAGCCTAATTTAAACTTGCAGGATGTTTTTTTTTTTTTTTTTTAGGCTCCACAAACCTGACGGGCCCCGATGGTGACATAAAACTTGGACTTCAGGTCCCACAAATCACAAACAAGCGTATATGCGTAAACTCCCTCCCTGGTGGAGCACAACACACCGGACACAGCTGCACCACAGGAGGCTCAGGGCTGGAGCAGCAGGGGTTGGTTCAGCAATTCAACATTTCATTTAAGCTCACAGTTGTTGCCAATAAAGTTGGACACAGACTTCTGGGAACACTGAGTCCTGAAGCAGCACACTTGGCCCAAAGTACGTGTGAATATGCGTATCGCAAGAGGTGAATTGGGGAATTTGAATTTATGTGAAGCAGCTGAGCTGCTTCAAATTTCATAAGTGCAACAACAAGAAGGCGGCACGGAAAATGTCTCATCGAGGAATGAGAAGTCCACCTTTTCTACTTTTTTTATTCAAGGCTTATTGTTGTGAGTAAGTTAACATTGTGCTGAATAGGTTGCAAAATAAAATGAAGAATAAGTATTGTCAAATTTTCCACATGAAATGGTTGTTTAATTACAAAATATAAAAAAAGGTTTCAGAGTTGTTAGGAGAATAGATGGAGCTAAATGCAGGACAATTACAGAAGAAACTGTTAGAGACCACAAAAGTCTTGAGACTCAGATCAAACCATGTTCGTGTCTTGTAATGGCTCAGTCAAAGTCCAGATCTCATTTCATTTCACTTTTCACAATTTGGGTTGTGAGAAACTTTAATAATCAGTTTTCTTTGGTCTATAGCTCAGTCGCTGCTATAAACTATGTTGGCATCAATTATCTTTATTAGAAGAACATATTTTTGCCATTTCCAGCAACTAAATCGCACAAAACTGTCCCAAACATATTAATCTGCAAAAAGCTCTATTTATTTTATGAGCCTTGTTTTATCTTCATCGGTGGAAAGATTGCAACTGTTGCTTTATTGAATTCTGCAGCTTATTTCCCTGTCTGTTGCTTTCCAGACATAATCACATCTTCTCGTCTTTGTTCAGTCCGTCAGCTCGCTCCATTAGATTGATGAAGGCGGCGAGCTTTCTGTACGCCAGTTGTTTCATTTCCCCTTTTCACTGGCGGCCTGGCAAGATTTGTGCTTCCCCAGCTAACTATTAAATAATGTGTTGTTTAATGCGATGCATATCATTACAGATCCTTGTCAGCGGTTCTGAGCGTTGATGAAAAGACATGCAGACAGACCCACACTGAGAACATCTTGATGTCTGAGGAAGGTCTTTGGATGCAAGTCTAAGGTATCTGTCTTAATTTTAGCCAGTGTCAATTTCCTTCAAGTCTGGAGATCCTTAAAAAGCTATGCAATAAAGGCTTATCTTGAAGAAAATAAAATATGAGGGTCACTGAGTTTGCAGGAGGCAGTTTAAGATCTATGGGCCCTGGAACATTATATAAAATATAAAAACTAATTTTTAATTTAGACCTCTGCTGTTTGCATGCTGTAATTTATCATCAGTAGGACCAATTACTTTCTGAAGGCAATCCAGAGCTTGTTTTTTTAAATCATGCCTTTATGACTTGATCAGTTGCAGGTTGGATTATTGCAAATTATTTCACAATTACAGCTACTTTAAAACTCAGCAGTGAGAACATTTACAGAAATGAAAAAGAGGGGGGGAAAATGCAATGATACCTGATAATAAAGCTCTTTTGGACTCAGTCAATATTATTTGTTGAAGCTGTTTCTGTTGTGCAAACCTTCCAGGAGATTCAAGTTTTATTACCGCTCCCTGAAGAGTGTTCCCATTTTTAAAAGTAAACTGGAGACATGCTTTTCATTCCTACATTATTTTGTGGATTGTAAATAAACTGACTTTATTATAATTCAACTTTTAAATTATTTTTCAGCTTTTATTTTGAATTTGAAAATAATTTGAATTGAAATCATTTCTTATTTGTATGAACCTTTTATGTTTGGTGTACTTTTTTGTCTTTAAGCATTTCTCTTTATTTTGTTACATTCCGATATTGTAATTCCTTTATTTAATAACTGAAGTCTTCATATCCAATTTTACTAATGTGTCTTTCACTAATAGAATTGTTTTCTAGCAAATGTTTTGTTCCTTGCACTAACATATGTGGATACAGGCTGTATGTTTTAAACCAGCTTCTTTAGCAATGACTTTTCGTTGCTTATTTTGTTGACGGTGTCGATGACTGTCTGTTGGAAAAGAGTCAACTCAGCAATCTTTTCCATTATCATAGAGATCCTAACATTGTGTTTTTGTATTGGGAAGTCTTTAAACAATGAGCGTATCTTAAGACATCTTATGTAATAACAAAATGTTTTGACTAACTGAATTTTGTTAGCTGAGAGCTAGTGATCAAGATAAACATAAATAAGTAAAAGTCAAGTCAATACTTGAAACATAAGTTTGTGTAAAAAAATTGAATATTCATTTCTTGAATTAAATTAACTGTAAATGTTATTCTACTTTATTCATTTTTAAAAATGTAATTCCTCATCTCTGTATCCTTGTAGCTGTCCTGCATAATATTGACACTTATTTATACTTTACAATTCATGCATCTAGAATAATTTAGCAAATTAATATTTTTTACCTATTTTATCTGGATGTCTGGATGTTTACAATATGAGTGAAAGCTCTTATATTTCCAAGATGTCATCCAGTCATAGACAGAGTTGGCCTACATTGTGGCACCACTGCTGCCAGTCAACTCAGCGATCACCATGAAGCTGTGGCATCAATGAGGTCATCTCCCCCTTTTTCCTTCACAGGGGTCAAACTGCCACAGTTTGTGCTACAGATTAAATACAATGATTTAACCCTGCTGCATGAATTAGATTAGAAAATTACTTTAAACAACAACCAGTTCTGCTCAGGAGTATAGAGTGTTTATCGGGCTGAGTAGACTGGAGCAGCAATCATCATCCCTGCTTCACAGTCTGGCCTGCAGACATGGAGGGAGACTGAGGGAGCGATGAGGGGGGTGGAGGGGGTAGGAGGAGGAGGAAGAGCAGAGCTGGCTGCAAAAAGTGGGACAGAGCTAGCGCTAGTAGATTGAGGCATAACGCTGCCGTGAAAGCATCAAGTCTGTCCTGATGTGCAAGTTCTGCCCGTCGTGATTTTCCTTCGGCACAATGACCTCCCATCACATGCTGTGAATAGCACACATTCCTGAATCACACCGCACAAAGCCTGGAGCAGTTGGAGCGCACACGCGCGCTCACACACGGGGAACACAAGAACGAAAGCAAAACACCGAGCATCCATTTTTGTATGACAGAACCAAAACAGAATGCGGATCTGATTTATTTATTTTAGGAGCACCGACTTGCATGCTCTGACGTTGAGGATGAGGATAGGGGGCAGAACTCTGAACCGCTGTGAGCGCTCACATTGTATTATGTCATGCATTAAATGAAGGCCCCCAGAACAGCAAAACGCATCGTTCCGGTCTAGTTGTGTTGCACAAGAAGAACAAAATGTGACTTGATAGCTAAAGGATACGACTACAAATACAGAGGGAGAGAAAAGACGGGGACCACCGTCCTACTATGGCTGTACATCGCCTACGCCCATTCAAAATGTTTTACAACCCAGATCCTGACATCACCCCCCCATCCCACCCTTTCCTCCCCACAATGTGTGATCCGGCAGGATTTAGTCCGTGCGTTTCCAATGATTTCACTGCGCAGACCAGAGCGTGGGTTTCCGTTCCTGCTGCACCAGCCATGTGTGTTAGCGAATGTGGCGATTTAAATATGGTTGATTGGTCAGCTCAATGCTGCCGGTAATTCTGACTCATATTTAACACCTAACTGACCCGAGATGTGAGAGCGAGTTCACCCATAAATGCTTTATAATGCTCTCAGAATAATCGATGTGTTTCTCATCTCACTGACCAAACAGTAACTTAGACAGGTGGGCGCAACCGTGGCCCCAATGTGGGCAGAACAAAGAAAGAAGGGGGGAAAAAAGGGTCAGTGTCTCGTTGGCTCGTTTGTAATCTTAATCGGATTTAAATGTCTCGTAACCCTGAGACACACCGGGTGTAACCCGCAGTCGGTGTGCAAGTGACCGTCATGTCGTGATCCGGCTCCACGCCGTAAACGTTAAAACGAACGGCGAGGATTGGAGGCGATAGGTGCCGCCGGTGCGTCACGTCCAGCCGAGCGGCTCCCCTCCATCAGACAATAACACCGGGAAATACCGAGAAGACTCACCTCGTGGTCTGAGGAGGACACAGACAGACGGTCCGGGGTGTGTGTGGAGGGGGGCTTAATCCCCCTCCCGAGAAGATCGGTGATCCGGAGAATTTCAAAAGGGGGGTGAGAGGATGGTGGTTGATTGCGAGAAATCCACGGCGTCCAGCCGGAGCAGAGGATGATTCTGGTGGTGGCTATACGCTGGATGCTGTCATCGCGCTGGGACTGCTCTCTCGGCTTTAATCCGCGGCCCTGAGCTCAGAAATAACCCACCCCCTCCCTCTGCCAGCGTCTCTCCTCCCTGCCTCCATCCCTGTCTGTCCGGAGGACCCGCGCCCCTCCTTCACTAAAAATAAAACCCAAAAGATAACGATAAAATTCATGCTGTTGAGAGAACCTGATACCTTTTAAACTGTAATGCTTATTTATGCAATATCATTCCCTCATATCTCCGCCTTTGCTTTAGCAAACAGTCTTTTAAATATAGTGAATAAATATTCACGAATAAGCTAAGTTCATTGATATTGAATAAATATAAGCGCTTCGTTTAATTTAATTAGCTCCCCTTTTCATTAATTAGCTCCCCTTAGCATAAATGTGTAATTGATAAATAAATAATGCCCTATTATTTATCAGTTATATCTACTACAAAATTAACTAAAGACGATTTGCTTTTACTGTGCTGAACCAGATATTTGCATATAATATAAAAACCGCACAGACTTTTTATTTTCTCTATGTCAGTCTAAATCTCTCATGTTTCAGATCAGTTAAATTATTTCTATTTGATAAGTATTTTTTTCTCTTTTATGTTTTTTTTTATTATTAGTAGTATTATTATTATTTCTTTCAAGTCTTTCTGACCATAATTTCCAAATGCCTGGAGATTAATTCGTTGCAGTCATACTACTCAAGCAGACACTCTCTGTGGCCCAGAGATGAAAGTATTTTTGTGCAAAACAAAACTAAAAGCCTGAACACAGTTTCAGTTGTTTGTCTTGTATTTGGCAGTTTTGAACACAAAACTGTTTATATTATTACTTCTTTCAGTTTTCACATGCGCTCATAATGACACAGAGACATATAAGACTATAACTGAGAGCAACATGGCTCTGTGGCAGAGCAGTCGTCAATGTTGTTGTCCTCGGTTGGATTCCCAGCCTCAAGTCATTTTTAGCAAGGCTTTCTATTCTCTCTCTGCCTTTCCTCCTCTCCAGCTTCTGATGAATAAAGGCCATTGTTGTCATAAAAGCCTTTAAAAAGGCTGTCATTGAGGTGTTTGGTAATAATGATTACCATAATATTATAGGAAATGGGGAAAACCTTCAAGGCTGCGGGCATGTTCCCATCTTTGAAGTACAGAGGTGACTGCAACACGGTATGTTGATTTGCAGGAGGTACTAGAGTTCATTTTCAAATGTATGGCATTGTGTAGAAAAGAACATTATGTGGATTTATTGAAGCAACATCACAAGACATCAGCCTGGAAGTTAAAGCTTGTGAACAAGTGGGACTTGCACATATAAGCAAAGACCTCAAAATAAGTTGCAAGTATAGTTTACGGACAACAAGATCAATGTTTGGGAGTGGTCATCACAAAGCCAGAGATCTCAGTTCTAAAGGCCATTTGTTCAAAGACTTAAAAAAAAATGTTGTGTGAGCAAAATATTCTACAAACCTAAATGTAATATTTCCATTAGGAAAGAGATTTATCGCCTATCCACACACAAAAACGAACCCAATAAAAACACCAGTAGCTGTGTAATATAATGAACAAACAAAAATAATAAAAAAAAGAACAAAACACAGCATCCCAATTTTGATCACCAGAAATCCGCAATATGTTGTTGAATTGTATTAGTATACTTTGGGCATTTTTGGAAAAAAAGAAAAAAACAAGAAAAAAAAAACAACTGCTAGGAACAGGCTAAAACTAAATATAGAACATAAAAAAGTAAATGTGTAGGAGACACTGACAGTAACAGGTGAATTGAATAATACATTTAGAAAATAAGATGAAGTCAATGTCAGCAATAATACAAAATTTACCAGTTCCTCACATTGGCCTATTTTTTCCATCTCCATGTAACAATTTAACTTCATTACACACAATAATACAGTAAAGAATTTACCCAAACATATTTCTAATATCTGCTATTTTTCAATTAAACATATGAGCAAAATCATATCTTGATTTTACTTATAACAAAAAGACAAACAAACAAAAAAGTTTTCCAAACTAGCCTATGAAAACTACTTGGTTAAGTAGAGAAAAACCAAATAATCAAAAAGACACTATCCAATTCGTGTATGATACTTGTTGAGAAAATAATTATTGATATATTGTGTTCACCGTAGGAGGGCAGTGACGTTCTCAGAAAAAGAAAACGGGAACAAGTTTGTCCCTCCGTGCGCACCGTACCGCTCGGTGCCTTTGTTTCCGGTTGCGCGTTTCCGTTTCACGTGAAGGCAGAAGAAGGTGAAATTTTCAACCAGATAATACATCTGAGGAAAAACCACAACAAAAATGTT
Source organism: Poecilia latipinna (assembly GCF_001443285.1). Classification (NCBI taxonomy): domain Eukaryota; kingdom Metazoa; phylum Chordata; class Actinopteri; order Cyprinodontiformes; family Poeciliidae; genus Poecilia; species Poecilia latipinna. The sequence goes on from NW_015112825.1 coordinate 172,332, forward strand.
TAAACTTGAAGGACTTGGGCCTAAAATGGACCCAGAGGAGATGAAGAAGAAAATGCGGGAAGACGTCATCTCGTCCTTACGAAATTTCCTAATTTACGTCGCTCTGCTCAGAGCCAGTGAGTACAGACAAAAATGGCATTGAGAATCCGTCTATTTCAGTTTCTAAGTAATATCTAAGTTAAAAGCAGCTTTGTGCGTTTAATGTTTGCACAGAATTGTATGATTAATATTACTGTTTTTTTTATTTTGAAACAAATACTGAATCAAAATGCACAATATGTTCATTTTAGGCAGAATATTTTACCAGTTTTTGACCTGTATGATATTGAGAAAACATGCGACTGTGATATTATTGTTAAATATTGCGATGAGTTTAAGAATTTAAACCCACATTTTCCAGGCTCTTCCCTTTTTTCCACAAATAATGACGTCCCTACCACACTAGCTACTTACTATTAAGATCTATAGACGCGACACATACAAGAAATTTGAATATTATTGAAAAGTTAATTTATTTCAGTTACTCGGGTCAGTAATTGAAACTGAGTATATACAGATTAATTATTAATGTTTTCAGTCTTTGTTACTGTTATGATTTTCCTTTCACAGCTAATAAAAACATAACATTTAAGATTAAAATATTACATCAAGCCACTGTTAAAAATTATTTAAAAAAAAAACATAGTTTTTAACAGAAATATGGACTCGGTGAAAAGTATGTTTAATATCTGCATAAAAGTTATTTTCAAAAAGGCACTTTAAATCTAAAATAACAAATGAGCCTCATGTGAACTCATATTCTAGTTTCTTGAATATGACCATTTGGTGTGGACATAGAAGAGGAAAAGTCAATTTTGTCATTTATACTATTCATAAACATAATTTGAATGCATTGCACCAGAAATATAAGAAGTTTCCTAATGTTGCTTTCAAGCAGTCCTTTGCGATTGTGAAATTACACACTTAACTTGGAACTTGTTATATTGCGCAGATGTGTTCCCGTCATTCTGATGTTTATAGACTAACACAACTGTAACAAGCTGATCTATTTTTTTCTTGACTAAAATATGTCAAACAAGGCAAATCTATCGTTCTCGTGAGCAAATAAGCACTTTAGTACTTTTTTGGCAGCCAGCTGGTTGGCAGTGTGCAGCATCAAGTGGGAGACGGGTAGCCCCACATTACTCTTTGCTGCACAAAGCTGGTGAAACTCCCTTCATTCTCTTTTTATTTATGTTTTATGCTTCTTGTGTTCACAGCCCCATATGTGTTAAAGAAACTGGACAGCATATGAGTCGAGTTCCCTGGTCCATGCCTCCATCCACAGTTTCCTACATCAGAGACGGTGAGGACCTCCTCATGAAGCCAATCGGCCTGTTCCTGGATCTCTGGAAAACCACCAATATTTTTCCTTGGCCTCATCCGAGACTCTTGCTGTTCTCATGTTCAGTTTGTGAACTTTAGTCTTATTTTCTAATATGTAAACTTTGTCTTTTGGTAATGTGTCTACCAGTGTGATTATTCAACAAATAAACTATGTTGATTTTGTCCATTTAAAAGTGTGAAATTAATTATTGGAGTTATGTAATACTTTATATTGTGCTTCCGTTGTTTTACTGACCAGCCATACATTATCATAATGTCCCTTAGGAAGTTGCATCTGCAGTGCATACTAAATAACATGATTCTAGTATTATTCTGGTTGGATATTAAACACTGTTTCTGTTAGTTCATTTAAATTGGTTTCCTTCCACACACCCAGTTTCCAAGCGTAGATCATGAAGTAAGGATCATTCTACAAGCTCAGTTTAGCGTAATCCATTTCATAAACCTCTTGCGATGTGTGTTTGCGATCAGGTAAAAACGCCCATTTGTGTGAAAGGTTTACCAGTCAGACCCAAACTGTCATCCTCCTAACAAAGAACATTGTTTAGGATGTTCAGAAACTACCAGAGCTCAAGTCTGACAAACTGGAAGATCCCAAAATATTGACGTCCACAGTTAACCAAACCAGCTTATTAGTAGCATGGATCGAGAAGATGCCAAACAAGAAAAAAAGCCACATCCATCAAGATTGAAATTTGCTGATGACAATCAGCAGACAATCAAATATCTGCTGATAAGAAGGTTTTATGGGTCAAATGAATGATTCTTCCACTTCTTTGATAGTTTCATGATTCTACCATTTCTAATAAGGAGAGTAGTCAATCTATTTCTGGTCAAATTTACTCCAGGAGTTTGGAGATTCACAAACCTGCTTGTTTCTTAGAAACTGAAGGGACATATATTCAAATATTACTGTAGATTTTTGCAAATATATTGCGCTTGACCACAAAAGTTTAAGGATTTCACATTTCTAACATTTTTTCTTCTATTTGTCGATTTTTTTATTTTATTTTTTTGCCATTTGAAAATTTTTTTTTTTTTCTATCCGATGTTGTACTTCCCCAAGTTTACCACTTGGGGGCGGTGTTGTTAGCTGAAAGTCAATGAATGACTGCAAAAGGACGGGAGGCTCAGACAATGGATGCGATTATGTGAGCGCTCTGGATTAAGTAGCGATGGTATCACAGAGAGGCATGGGACTTGATATAAATCGAGTGTTTCAGCAGCAGAGAGAAATGTGCTGACACTGACCCTATTCCTATTTTTTGGAGGTAAAGCTCGAGTCTGCACCGCATCCCTTCGTGTTATTGTTGATCCAGGCCCGCCCATACTCCACAGCATCTCCGGGAAAGCCGAGGACAACATTTATCTATTCATTACAAGAGAGGAAGGTGAGTCTGCTGAGGAAGCATCTCATTAAGATGAGATGTGGACAATATCAGTAACCTGCGTATAAATATTGTTTCTATAACGCAACGGATACTCGAATATTCTTAATTAAGAAGCTCCACTTGCTGTGATGGACTTTCCAGGACATTTCCAGCATATTTTCAAACAGCTCAACCACCAGCGCCTGCATGGCCAACTATGTGACTGTGTGGTGGTGGTTGGAGGTCAGAGCTTCCAGGCCCACTGCTCCATCCTGGCTGCCAGCAGCTCTCACTTCAGGGCTCTCCTCAGCTCCATTGATGAGGGCTCAGGAGCTCAGGAAGTAGGAGCCCGCCATGTGATGGAGCTGGATCCGGAGGTTGTGACACCAGAGGCCTTCTCCACCCTCCTGGACATGATCTACACCTCCACCCTCTCCTTAGGGGCCTCCAATGAGATGGACGTGTTGTTGGCTGCATCCCATCTCCACCTCAATGCCGTGGTCAAGGCCTGCAAACTGCACTTGTCCAGGAAAAACTTTCCTGCCTCAGCACCTAAAGGCTGGAGGTCAGTGCAGCAGCACCAGCTGCAGCAAAGTCTGTGCTCCCAGGTGGCAACTGTTCCACAGCATCTGGTAACCTCAGCCACAGAGGAAGACTCTGAGATAGAGGATATGGGGATGGAGGTGAGTCAGTCTGGAGAGGATGAAAGCCAAGGCCTGGAGAGGAGTGAACAATTCACAGCACCATCTTTGAGACAAAAACGAAAGTCAGATGAGGAGCTCCTTGGTGACAAGAAGAGGATGTGTAGCTACAAAGAGTGTTCACCCACTGTGACCAGGAGCACAGAGGAAGGTGGAGAAGATCTATCATCATCAGGCTGCCTGAAGACGACTGGCAGGCAATGGGACAACCGAGGTGACGATGAAGACGAGAAGGAAGAGAAATATGAGGCAACCAAGGGGGAGTTGGAAGAAATCCAGCTGCCAACTCAGTCAGACAGCAGCACAGGAGGGGCAGGAGTGTGGAAAAAGGCTGAAGATACAGATGGAGACGCTGGGGTTAAAGTTCAAGTTGGAGAAGAGGAGCAGGGTGAGCCAAAGATACTGATTGAGGTGAAAATGGAAAATATGGGCTCTTACTCCAATGATTTAGAGACAATACCAAACAATTCTCCTCCATCACCACTAGAGGCGCAAATTGGTGATGAAAAAATGAACATGGCTGACCCAGCAGAGGCTGATGGTGTAACATTATCATCACAGCTGTGCACAGATGTTCACACAGATACGCTGACAGGGTCTGGGGATCTGGGTGGGGACACAGTGGACGGTGAAGGCCTTGACAGCTTCTCTGAACTTGCCTTTTCCTGCTTTCTCAATCCCAGCAGTGAAAGTGTAATGGGAGCTTTGGGAGAAGAAGATACTCTAGCTAGTCTGACAGCTGCTGCTACTGCTGCTGCTGCTGCCAGTGATGCTCCTACAGCTCCCGAAGATGCAAGAACACAGAGTCAAATGGTAGAAGAAGCAAGTGCGTCTTCTGTCCAGCCCTCTGACTCTTCATCATCTCTTGTTTTTCCAGTAACCCCTGTCCCTTTGCAGCAGATTCTCCCAACTCAGAGCTCTGGATTCAGTGACACAATCATCCTCCAACCCAATCAGAACTCCTTGGCAGGGTTCTTGAGCGGCATCAGACCGAATCTCAGTCTGGACACCTCGCTCGTCCAACCCTCCAGGGCCGGGAAAAGCTCTGGGGCTCCGGCTTTCCGTCGCATCGCCCCCAAAGTATTGCCTGGATCAGAATCCTGCACAGACACTCCCTCTGGAACAGCAGGTGACGGCGCAGATAGGCCAAGCCTGACTAGAGCTTCTGAGGATGTACTCTCGAAGTGCAAGAAAGCGGCTGCTGAGGACCACGTGCTGCTGGTGGAAGGGGAAAAGAAATACGCCTGCAAGATCTGCTGCAAGACCTTCATGAACCTGACGGACTGTAAGAAGCACATTCGCGTCCACACTGGAGAGAAACCCTATCCCTGTCCAAAGTGCGGCAAGCGCTTCAGCCAGTCCTCCCACCTCTATAAACACTCAAAAAACACCTGCATGAACTTTAAAGACGATCAGGCCTTCTCAGACTCTCTGCTTTAATCTGTGCTAAAAAAAAAAAATACACACTGTTCGAAATCATGAACATTTATCATAGTGAACTCGTGAAATTCTTAACTTTATATGATATGAAATAAAAGAAATTCACGTCTTTTCCTGTTCTACACTGTATGATTTCTCGTTGTGGTTATTATAAATGAAGGCAATGTTGTAAAAATGCTATGAAGACACCATAACTCAGACCAGAAGAAGTAAAAAAAACTGAGAGTAGACATGTTGTATTTGGTCATCTTTTAATTCTATGGCTTAATTAGATGCTAAAGCACCAATTTTGTATTTTTAAATGACAGTTCAGTTCTGTTCTTCAAAGAATGGTCTCTATGCAGAGCAGGAGCGTTTTACTGTTTAGTAAGTGCAGATCTGCAACATCAATGTCTGAATAAAGTACTGATCACCATGTACAATGCACATTTTTTATAAGAGAAACATCTTAACAAGGTAGTAAAACATTATTTCTATATTATTTCAGATGGTGTGATGAAAGATCAGTACAATTTAAAAAAAATACAAATAGTAAGACTCTTTGACTAGACACAGAGGGTGTGCTTAACCTTCTTTCCAAGAACTTTACTACATTTACTAGAGTGATCAAATCAACTTCTTAAGGTGCTAGAACATGTCTAGACTGCATTAGGACTCCCACCACTATTTTCTACCTCCCTGTACAGTTTTCATGAAGCAGCGGTAGGCACGGCGGTTTCTTTTCACTGTCTATAAGCGGAGTTCGCTTGGCATGTCCAAGCCCTGCAAACCTCCCAGCAGGTTCTGAACAGTCAGTGCTGACATGACGCCTCTGGTGGAGTAAGTGGCACTGCCTATGTGAGGTAACACCACTGCACAAGGAAAAGAGGAAAGAAAAATGAAGGTCAATCATTTACATTTTTGCTTATAAAAGTGCCTCTGCAAACCATAAACTTCAGTGCATTTTGTGGAGGTTTTTATTTGACTGACCAACACAAAGTAGTACAGAATTGTGAAGTGGAAGTAAAATGATTTATTTATGCCATTTTTAAAAATTCTTTGCAAATAAAAATCTGAAAGGTGTAGCACGTATGTATGCAGCCTGCCTGATTCAATGACTAAATAGAATAGATTTGCTGCAATTACAGCTGCAGGCCTCAAGCCTACAGCTTAAACTCAGGCAGACTGAACAGAGAGCATTTGTGCAAATCAATTTTTAAATAAGATAGACTTAGGTTTAGGTCTGACTGAACCATTCTAATACATGAAAATGAATTGCTGTAAACCCTTAGATGTCTGGCTGGGTGTTTAAGGAGAGTGTTGTGGTTCTCAAGATCTGCCTTGAGACCAAATTTTCAAAGCCTTGGTTTTAGCTTTTATTTTTATTTTTTTTTAGCCTCAGATGTTTTGGTTTCTGAATTTTCCTCAAGACAAGTTAAGCCCACAGTAACACAAGCCTTTTTTTTACTGCAACTTAGTGTGAAACTACTAGCTGTGTTGTGAGAAGATAACAGGAATGAAAAAAGAAGAGGGAGAAATATTTCCCAGCGTAACTGTACAGACATTTTTCTGTCTATACCACTAATCTGGAGCTCACTTGTAGGTTAGCTTGATACTAAGCTGCCACTACTGGCAGAAATTTGCAGTGACAAAATGTGAAAAAAGTTCACGGGGTATAAATACTTTTGTACTTACCACAGTTTTTCAGGGTAAGAAGCGGGTGGTTTGTTGGGAGAGGCTCAGGTGTTGTAACATCCAGGCCGGCTGCAGCTATCTGTCCGCTCTTAAGAGCCTCATAGAGGTCTTCCTGGTTCACCACAGCTCCTCTAAAACAAAGAACTAGTTACATCGCCATCGTCATGTATCGTCGCAGCAAAGATACCAGAAGGCGGCCTGCATCTGCATGTCTGGCCCTCCTGTGCAGCCTTTAAATGTCTACCTGCTTGAGTTGATGAACACTGCAGTTTTTTTCATCTTGCTGAAAAATGCCTTGTCACACAGGCCCTGAGTTTCTGGTGTCAGTGAGCAGGAAACCACAACGAAATCACTCTCTGACACAAGCGTGTCCAGGGGAACTGCCCAACAAAGAGGAGACGGAAATAAATGTAAAACGCAGATGATCGAATGCACAAATTAATTTTTAAACTAATCCTTGGTACTATGGTTAAAAATTTGACTTTGTCTGCGCTGCCATTTCCTCCTCACCATACTTTCCTTAATTCCCACTTTCACTTTGTATCACTTCCAATGGTTTTCTTACCAAACTCTCCATTCACCTCTGCGGCGTGGGCTTTAGCCGTCCTTCCGGCATACAGCAGTCTCTTAACCCCAAAAGGAAGGAGTCTCTGAGCTATGGCCATACCTGATCACAAAATATGCAACCAAAAGTCTCACGTTTACAAGGTCAAGTCATATAACTTCATGTTATTTGGACAACACAGAATCTGCCACGTAGATCTCCAGCTTCCAAGCAGCAACAGAAAAACAAACCAATGCGTCCCAGTCCAATGACCCCGACAGTGCTGCCCGACAGGCCGTAACCGCACAGCCAGAGAGGTTTCCATGAGCTCCAGCCACCACTACGACAAAGAGAAACACCTTTATCTAATAAGAATGTAAATTCAGGCAGCTGCTGCCGTTTCAGGTTAGAAAGTAACAGAAACACAAATAATAAAAGTAATTAGTATAAATAAGTAACCCAGTGAGGCTAACTTTTTGACCTCCTCCACTCCCTCTGGTAACCGGCGAGCAGTGGCCAGGAGCAGAGCCACGGTCAGCTCTGCGGTGGCGTCGGTCAGGACATCCGGAGTGTATCCGACACGTATGCCGCTGTTAAAAGGGAAAGAAAAAAAAAAAAAAAGCTGAGAAAGCGTGAAACATTTCCTTTCAGTATATTTGTTTCATTTACTGAAGCTCACCGCTTTTTGATCTCATCTAGAGCCAAGTGGTCGAATCCCACAGACATGGTGCTGATTACTTTTAGGTTTGGCCCTAAAATCAGAGAGGGAGCAGCTGAAATGTTGCGCAGACTTTGTTTTAACACTGGATCAGAGAAAAAAAAAATAGACTAAATTCTTCAATAAGTTACAGTGCCTTGTGAGTGTACTCATAGACCTATATGTGTTTTTTGGGGGGAGGTCTGAAATGAAGCAGCACATGACTGTGAAGTGAAAGGAAGAGAAAACATGGTTTCAAAAGGTTTTTTTTCTAATCTAAAAGTGTGTCACACATTTGCATAGATCTACTCTGATACCGCTGAATAAAACACAGTGCAACGAGTTCTCTCCAGTTGTTACCTAATAAGTCAACAGAGTTTGAAATTTCCTACATTGCTGGAGGCTAACACTGCACGTCGCTGTGAAAACATCATCCACACTGTGAAACATAGAAGTGGCAGAATCATGCAGTGGGAATGTTTTTCTTGAACATGCAGACCACATTTTTGTTTGGAAATCCTTCTGAAAAACAAGTTTCTTTTTCCTACCGCTTTGTGTTGCTCACTCACATATAATCCATTTAAGTACATTGAAGTTTGTGGCTGTAATATGTGAACTGTGATGGTTTGAGCTGTATGGACACTTCTTCAAGGCAATGTAAATGAAACAGACTTACTGACATCTGCCACTGTGACAAACTAACCCAAGAGTTTAAGGAAATGAGCAATGCAGTTCTATTTTTGTAGAAAAAAAATCATCTGTAAGTCGCTGTATACCAGAAACATAAAAATATTTTTCCACTTACTGTTTTATTTAATGGTTTAGTTAGATTTTTTAAACAATTCTCAGCAACAACCTTATGAGTCCCTCTAACTTTAAGTTTAGCCACATTTAGCTATGTTTAGGTGCACTACTTTTGCTTTTGAGTGAAAGCAAAAAACATATAATATTAATAAAAGACATAATTTGTGGTTAACCAACATTTAAAGAGCTACAAAGGATCCCTGGGATGTACTTTGGGTATCATGTCACACAAATGTATTATTCTCAGATGCATGTGGATAGTTGCTCAGATTAGGTGAATAGGTGTTGCTATCAGAGCGATGCCTACCTGCAGCATCCAGGACCTCAGCATCGATCTTGTCTGACAGCAAACACAGAAGACCATGAGCTCCCTGGACTCCTTTAAGAAGCTCTGCCCTCGGGACAGGCTCATCCGAGTCCCACTGAGACACCTCACAACTGTTTGAGTGGAGACAGAAATGAAGGTAAAAATGACAATGGGATTTATTGTCACTATTGTAAACTAAATGAACACAGACAGTCATCTCAGCTGAAAAAACTGTCAGTAGAAGATCGTATGAAAGCACTGCAAACATGCTGACGTTTTATGTAACTTGGGGTCAAATTATCTCAATACACGTGAGCGCTAACTAGCAGGTTTTTAGTTTATTGTGCTGCTTGTTCTTTGAGACCGTTATAAAACTCTCCTTACACGCCAGTCGCTCCTGAAAGGATCTCCGTTCCCTCTTGGGGGATGCGCCTCGTTATGAAAACCTTCATCAGTCCCCTCACTGCTTTCATTACAGTTCAGCGACACAAGTTCTCTGAACTCTCTTTCGGGTGGAAAACGACCGACTGCTGCAGCTTTAAAACCATGTAACCTTCAGTCAGCCCGCCTACCACTTCTTCGGTAGGCGGGCACGACACAGGAAGTGCCCAATTTTATGCTTAGTGCGCATGCGCAGAGTCTTTACCCCCCTGCCCCCCGTGGGAGCAAATCGCTTCCACTTTAGTTCAGTGTGTGAAGATTGAGAAGAAGAAAAAAAGAGAACCTCTTGAATATTATAGAAAACGCTGTTACTGTTTTAATGCAAAGCACAACACAGCGTCAGGCGGAAAACGACTTGTCTTTGAGCTCATTAGAGTAGAAAAGCGTTGCGCAATTTCCGAAACATAATATTCAGACAGAAATCAAACTATCTTAATCAGTAAGATATCCAGTACATGTGGATTACAGCAAGCAAGTTAACCACATTGTTTTATGTAAACATAATTGGCTATTTTGTACTTAAAGATAGTTGCAATGAAAAGTAAATATTTATGTCTTTCATACGTTTAAATATGTTTTCGATTGTTTGATCGCAATATTTATGTTTTTTTGTTATTTCAAGGTATTTTTATTAGTTCCAATTGGTCTCCAGGATATCATGTTAGACGTTTTAAATAATTCTGTACTTTTTATTTTATTTTTGTAATAATAATAATAATAATAATAATAGTAATCTGCGTTAATATAAATGTTATGTTAAACTCAAGCATTCTTGTGGATTTTTGCTGATAGGTTCCTTGTCTTTCACGCCTTTTCCTATATGAAGCACAATGGTGGCAGCATCATGCTGAGGATATGTTTGTCTTGAGCAGAGGGTGAAATTCCTGACCTAAATCCAATGTGTGTCACTGGTGCTCGCTATCAAATCTGGCAGATTGCTAAGTACCGATACAAAGCAGTCAGGGAGACGCTCCAAAAACATTTGCAGCTATAAAAGATGGTTCATTGGGCTAAATACAATCTAAATCACGTTCGATTTCTACTTCCAACTAAGACATTTTGAAAACACATATTTTCTGCCAATGTCTGAAACATAAAAATGCCATTAAGATACATGAAAGTTTGTACATGAACACTTGACAGATTCCTTCCACTCAACGTCTGAATCGTCTATCTGATAAAAGTGAGTAAAGTGACTGCTAAACGGGTTAATTATTTTTAAAGGCTTCCTGTGAGTGGCGTCACCACCACCACCACCTCCTCCTCCTCCTCCTCCTGCCCAGCCCGGCGGAGCAACGGCCGCTCGCTCGGCTGTAAATGGTCTGTCGACGGCAGCAGAGGGCGGAATAAGGAGCTCTGGGTACGGAAGGCTTACCCAGACGCCAAAACAGGAAATTAGAGCGGAGGACCCAGTCTGGAAAGGTAGGATATCGACTTATTTCTAGTAAGGGATTCTCATTCCCGCTGCCTTTGGAGAGCAGCAGTAAAGCCTGGCTGGGTTAGCTCGACCTGCTTGCAGCTGGTTCACAGATTCCGCTGCTGATTTGTTGCGTGCTTGTTCTGCTGCTGTGACGAACCCCGGAGTTACTTTTAGCGCACTTGTTAATCAAACTGTTTATTTACGAAACGGCGAAATGTCAACAATACAACATGAGTATAATTTATCAGCAGGGCCGGGGGCTTAAAAAGCGTAATTTCTGCCGTATATTGCAGGCGCTGCTCCGCTGCTCATACAGTGATGGGCAGCAGACCACAGTACACACTGTGCTTTGCATGAATAACGGGGAAAGCTGGCCAGGAAATTCTGTATTTACTGTCATCTGTTGATATAGCTGCCCAGTTATTGACATCCTCCGATATTACTAACTCCTTTGCTTAACCAGTCTACGTTAAGTAAACTTATCAATATATAGGTAACCTTTTTTTTTTTTTTTACTTCCCTTTATTTGTAACATGTTATATTTAGGCTATTATAAACTGAGTCAGTTTAAGCTCAGAAATGTTGCCCAATGGTTTAAAAGTTATATATAAATGAATTAGTTGCATTGCAGTCATCATTGTAACTCAGTGTGCGCATTAAAAGACTGAACTTCAGTATTTGCAGTGCATTTATAGGAAATTTGAGGGGAAAAAAAGCTCAAAACAACAAAGTATATTTTGTTTGTTGTTGCCTTTGTAGATCAGAAGTGACAGGATGTGTTTCGTTTGCTTTGAATAAGTAAATTAGGAAAAAAGTTCTTCAGTATTTTACCTGCTGATCAGCGTTCAGCGTTTTAGTTATTGTTATATGCAAATGGTAAATTGAATCCCAAATAATAGAACACAAAAGATGACAAACTATTTGGAGGATATTTTAAGGAATAACCCATTTTTAAATATTCCTTATTTCTTTCTAAAAACTTTTTCATTTAGGATGTTGTGCTGGCTGCATTGTCAATCATATTTAGAAAACTCTAAAAAGAAAGGTGATAAGTAAGCTCGTTTCAGAAAGAAGTCTCTGGATTTTTTTTTTTTTTTTTTACACAATAGGTTTTGTGGTAGGAGTATTTTGTTGTAAAGACAGACAAGGTTTCCCCCACAAAACTTGCTAAGCCTGGTGGTTGGGTGCTAGGGCAGTCATTCATCCAGCGCCCATCATGTTTTTGAGCTAGAAAATGTTTAAAGTTGACACAAAATTTTGATAATTATGTGTTATTAAAATATTGGAAGATCAATACCTGAACACCAACTATTAAGTCTTTAAAATGCAAGTATTTTAAAAAGACTTTAAAAAAAAGAAGAAGCAATGCTTAGCCTGGTGGGAGCACAAGTAAAGCCTGGTGGCCTGCCAGGCTTATGATATACTGGGGGAAACTCTGAAAGATCATTCTCAGGTCAGTTCTGCCAACTTATAATGCTCCTTCTGTCACAGCTGTTGCACAACCCCAAAGCATCATAGAACCAACACCATGCTTGTGTAGTAAGGGTCGTCAAACAATCAGTTTTTATTTCTCAAAATATATATATTCTTATTTAACCCTTTTTTTTTTCAAATTCAATTAGGACTTTTGATATATTAATCTGCAAACATATGTAGTATTTGGGAATGGTTTTATTATGACCACTTTAAGATGAAGGTTATAAATGTTCTGAAATAGCTCTATAGTAGGAAGGTGCTCCAACATTTCCAAAGTTTGATAAATCAGCCAGAGATTATAGTCTGGAAATTTTCCCTTAAACAGAGGATTTGCAGATAAAATATTGACGAGCTGAATTTTTTAGTAAAAACTTCCACCATTTTCATTTCAGATAAACAACATGTACTTCACTGCACTTTTTTCTGAGCTTAAAAATATGTCAGATAGACATTAGGACATCTGCGCTTTGCATAAATGGGAACGATTTTATAATTTCTTGAATTTCTGTTGGATTTATAGTCCTTGCCTGTATCAAGCACACTATAGCATGTTCTTTTTTTTTCTTTGTCCTAGTCAAAGAAATTCACAGGTCAGGTGTCAAAGAAAGTTGATAATCTGGTTCAGCCCAGATTCAGCGTATTTCTGGTTATAGCATCTTACAGAAACTCACGGCTGCATATTATGAAAGAAGGTTTTAAGAGTAAGAGATGTGTGAGGGAAATTTGCATAATCTGATCTTTCAAAATAATGTTCCATAGCCGTACCACATTAATTACTCTGGATTATTATTATTTTTTTTTTTGCCTCGCATGAAATCACTTCTGACGACTCATGTTATGTGCTGGCTTTTAGTACGTGTTGAACCAAAAGTTATTTCGTACGGCTGTTTAGTTGTTGTTATTGCTCTTTCATATTTCATTGCACCACTGCAAAGTATTTTATCCTTAGTTGCATCTAGCTTGTGAAGAACTTTGTGCGGCATGAGCTGTTTGAAATGTCCTATATAAATAAATTTGACATTAGCATTAAAAGCTGTGTAATTCCAACTGCTCTCATCTTACTTGCAATAGATTCATTTTTTTCTTGAGCAGCTTTGTGCATTTTTTTTTCGACATCAGTTCTTCAAAAGCGGCTTCCTCTTTACAGTGACAGGAGTGTTGTTGCCCAGACATTTTTGTCCAGCCATTTCTTATGAGGTTAGACCTTTGGCCATGTTGAAAGATAAAAAGATATAACTCGTTTGAAAGCTCTGGATAGTGTAGTGTTATCAAAAACACAGTAAACAAAACCATATGTATGTTATTTAATGTATCTAATCTAACCTTATTATCTGCTTGCAATTTCAGAGAAAAAAAAAAAAAAAAGAAGTGCCCTAGCACCAACGGCTTGCTGTTGGCTGAGGAACCTGCAGAACCTGTCTGGGCCTGCCAGAAACCACTGGCCCGCCGGAGTAAGACTTGTACTGTGCAATGGCTCTGTTGACCTTGCACAGGATCCCATCCATCTCCACCTCCCCCGTGAGTCTCTACCCATCTCCATGTTTACTGTCTCCTCAGATATTCAGTTGTTTACTTTATCTGCACGTCGATCAGAGCGTCTGTTTGTGCAGAGACCTGTTAGGTCTCTGTGTGTGTGTGTGTGGGGGGGAGACGAAAGAAAAAACAACCCTCTGAATGTGTCCCTTTGTGGACACCCGCACAAGGATGATGAGCCCTTTGTTTATTCATTAACCAAGGATTTGATTTCACTGATTGATCTTACCGCACAGAACATTAATGGAAGCAAATGAATAGCGTTATTTCTGTCTGAATGCTTTTTGAAGCTGTTAAGCACATGCACATAATCATGGAAACACATTATTGTTGACCATTGTTTTTCTACTATCTTCTCTCTTTCACTCTCTGTCACACAGTCATGGAAATAATGTCAAAAGTCTGACTGTTCTGTTCTTTATCATCGCCCACTAAACCATAAATGACTTAACTCCAGCTCCAAGTCTCATTCTTTGCATATTTTGTCACTGAATCTAATCACCAATTATCTTAACTTGTTTTCTCCTTTTTTTTTTTTTCCTTCTTCAACCCCTCCTCATCGTTCCCCTCCTGGCTCCTGCCCACTTCTCTTTAATTTTCTTTTCTTGACTCTGTCTGGACTTGTCAGTTGCGTAAAAGGTAACGTTACTGTCTCATGTTTCTTTCCATGTAAACTCGTTTTCTCCAGTGCTACTGCTACTTCTCTCTTGTTTCTCACCCCTTCTCTTTTCTTGCTACGTGTTTCATTTTTATATTTCTTCTTTTTCTTCTTTTTCTTCTTCTTCTTCTATAATTTGGCTGTTTAGTTAAACCCCACCTCCAGCTTCCATTTTAACGATGTTTACATATAAGTAATATGTTTCTCTTTAATGTTCATGATGAAAAAAACAACAGAATTAGTTTGCCATTTGTTTGTCTTTAATCAGAAAAGAAAGATGGGAGGTCACTTGAAGCAGTGTGTATCAACGCGTAACGTTTTTATTTAGGCTAACTATAAAAACGAGAATGCAATATATATGAAAATATGTGTTGTAAGAATTAGCATCTGTAAAAGAGGGAAAACATTTTGTGCATTCATTACAATGGGCTCTGTTTTTAAAATATACAAATTATCAGATAGGATTAGAAAAAAGGATTTGAAATTATTTTTATTTCATAAATGCATTTATTCTGACTGAATAATTGAATTCTACTTTCTTCAAAGTCAAAAGTTTACACGCACTAAGATTTGCTTTTTTGCTTTAGCAATTTTTAAAGCTTTGTCTGCTTTTGCTAACTTAATTTACAACATTGGTATTAGTTGTGGCAGACCTGTGGATGTGTGTTAAGGCATGATTCAGACCATTTCCCTGTGAGGCAGCTTGGGAAAATCTAAATAAATAAGAAAAGACAAGTGCCTCCACAAATCTGGTTTCCAGATTCCTCGAGGTGCCACATCGATCTGTTCGGACAAGAATTGTCCGAATTGAAATTGACATTTGAAAATGTCCTGCCACCTTACAGTTTCCCAAGGAATCAGGTTCTGTTTGGTGTGAATCAACCCCAGCATGTGCTGAAGGGCCTCTATGAGGAAGAGGCCGTCACTCCACAAGCAAGATTTTTAAAAATCCAGATTACAGTTTGCAAATGCAAGCGCTGCTTTTTGGAGGCATGTCCTTTGGTTTGATGAAACCAAATGAAAGTGTGTTTGTCCATGATGTCCATTGTTACATTTGGAGGAATAAGAGAGAAGCTTGTAAACCTGAGAGCTTCGCTCCAGCTGTGAAGTACAGAGGTGGCAGAATCGGTTAGCAGTTAGCGGCAGGATGGACTGGCACACTTCACAAAATAGATAGAATCACGAAGAAATCAGATTACGTAGAAATATTAAGGTGGTATCAAAAGCCTCATTGGTGAAGTTAAAACATGGGCACAAACGAGTCTTTCAAAGGGGGAGGTGCAATATGCACAGCATGTTTATCCCAATGAACTGACTCATTTGTTTAATGCAGAGTAGAAAGGTATTAGAAGATGGCCAAGTGGTTATGTCATGAAAAAACCGTAGGTTGTTTTAGTTCCCAAATCGGCCAGAAGCAACTTTTTCAGTAAAATCTTGTTTTAGAGATAGAAATATTAAACTTTTTTTAAATTATGTATCTTTTTCAGCTGCTCATTATCTCACATCTATGTTTGCTATAAACCCAAAGCAGAAAGACGTAAACTCTGTTGAATTGTTATATTGGTATCGCATTATTCACCAATAGCACTCCATATTGCTTGTCTATAGTCGTGCAGCCCCCGTGAAGGACAACAAAATGTTTTGGTGTGGCCATCGTAAAACCCTGATCTATAATAGAAAATATGTGGGCAGAGCTGAATGAAGGTGTGTGCGAACGAGGCGAACTACAAACCTCACTCAGTTCTGACAGGAGGAGTGGGGCAAAACTCCAGCAAACTATTAAATGTTGCACACTGAGCTTGTGGAAGGACATCCAAACTGTTTGACTTTAGTCATACAGTTTAAAGGTAATTATGTCAAATACTGTAAACTTTTGAGTTTGAAGGAAGAAATAATAAAAACTGCAAAAGAAAAGTATTATTCTTGGATTTTGTCGTGATTAAATGAAAGGAGGGAAAGTTTAACACACATGTACATTCATCCAAGAACCTTGGCTGAAAATGACTCCAGCATGCACAAGCATAATGGATGCTATACATAATATTACTGAAAAGCCCATTTATTTCATGGTCAAAACATTATAAAGATTAATTTACACACAGATACATGTTTGAAACCTTTCTTCTTGTTAATTATGATGATTTTCCACTTACAGTTAATGAAAACATGACATTTTCAATTAAAATATTACATCAAAGCAACAAGCTACTTTAAAAGGCAATTTTATTTATTTTCAAAAGGTGCTTTTAATCTGACAAGCGAGTCTTTGTCGTAACATATATTCTAATTTGTTGAATTTGACTGTATATTACTCTGCCACCTTTCTTATGAGGTTTTCTTTTAAATGTATTTACTTTGAAGGATGAAAGCTTCCAAAGAAGAGGACGACTTCAGAAAAGGTAAATATCTACTCATTTTCCAATAACCCTAACATGTTTTTTTTTAGTTTTTTTTTTTAACATAGTCATATAAAACGAATCACTTTGTGTCTGTCTGTTTCCAGAGAGAGCTTTGCTCTCGTTAAAGGAGCTGTCCTTCTGCTGGAAGATGACGATGCTCGGGGTATCAAACATGACACTTCTTCCCAAGACGTGACTTCTCCTGTGAAAAAAGGCAGTGGAGCGTCAGAGACACAGCACAGACACCTCCATGCCATGCTTGAACAGCTCAGACCGGAAGACACCATCAAGCTGGTGAGCCCCGGTGTTGAAATGCATGTTACACACAGCACCCAAAATGATCGGTTTCTCTGATTTTACTCTTTATAGGTGTGTGTTTGAGTAAAATGAACATCTTTTTTTCATTCTGTGGACTACTGACAACATGCCTCTAAAACTCCAATCAAAAATTTAGTGTTTATTTGCAAAAAATAAGAGATGGCCAGAATAATAAAAACGACACAGTGCTTTCAGACCTCAAATAATGCAAAGAAAACAAGTTCATATTAATTTAGAAACAACAGTACCAATTTTTTTTTAACTCTGGGGGAGTTCAGAAATCAACATTTGGTGGAATAACTATGAGGTTTTCAAAGGGGTTCAGTGCAGTGGTCTCTTAATTTTTTCCAGAGCTATTTATGTAATTAGTAAAGCCTAAAACTTGAAGAATGGGAAGAATTTGTCTTACAATCACTCCTTAAAAATTCAATTTCTAGGCTACAAGGTTGGGGTTTTGATTGAAAAAAACAAATATCTTTTGCTGAAGCCAATTTGTTATTACTGTTCTGGAAAAATGGCTTTATGATTTTAGCTATGTTTCAGACGGCCTCACACTGTGGATATGATGGATACGGTTCATGATCTTCCTTTTTCCTTTAGCCTGATGTTTTCCTACCTTATCTCACAGTTTTTCAAGGAGAGAAGTCAGCTTATGATACTTTGTAACATGTGGAGCCAGATAAATATTTTTGGTTCCATCAGGCGTCATGAAAGCATCATTTATTTTTCTGCATTGACTAGTCCTGTGGCTCTGTCTTGTCACCCAGGCGGTGGAGCTGGAGTCGGTCAGCACGGTCAGAGTCAGGTATCTGATCGTCGTCTCCACGCTGGCAAGCAAACAGGAGAGCATTCTGCTGGGCATGGATTTCCCCAGCTCAGAGAGGTGAGGGTAACTTAGATGGCTGGTGTACTGTTCCACAGGCAGTGCACAGGATAACAAAGTTTGCTTTAACCCTGCCAAATCCAAATTCCGTACCTGCACCGTGTCTCGTTGCAGCACTCACTGCACTATCGGCTTGGTCCTGCCAGTATGGAGTGACACACAAGTGTATCTGGACGGAGATGGGTGAGATACGTTTTAAAAATGTAGGACTGAAGGATTTGAAGTGAAATCAGTCTGCAGTCTGGTATTTGGGATTGCTTCCAGAGACATGTTATTTATAGAGTTGACTCATTTGCTATAAACTACACATGCTCACTCTCTCAAAAACTCTTACATAAACATGAAGCTCGTGTGTTCACGGAGAGTTCAGCAGCTGAAAGCTTTAGTGGTTCTGCCGTCGCGTTAAAAGCATCAAGTGTTCAAGTGTCTGTAGAGGAGCGTTGGGAAACAGGCTGAAGCATCCAGGCTCACGTGGTGCGAGAGCTGTCTGCTGTGTATTAACCGATCCACCGTCACATGCCGAGTGTCACACAAGAGGCTTTGATCGGTTGCCATGTCGCACCAGCGCGTTCACCCCTTATAAGGCCGGATCACACCTCTCGCAGTGTCGGTTTTTCTTCTTTCTCGCTGCCTTCACATTTTCATTTTTCACTTTGCTCACCAGAAATGTCACTGATTTGCAGTGAAAACGTCTTTCTGCCCTTTCTAGTTGCCTGTGTTTTTCCAGCATTTGTTTCTTATCAGATTTTTCTTCCTCCTTATCTATGTCTTCTCTGGAGTTTGTTATCAGAGTTCATATCTGGGTTTTTTTTTTTTTATGTTTTTGTTTGTTTGCTTTTCTTTTTGCAGTGGTTTTAGTGTGACGTCAGCAGAGGACACCAGAAATTTTAAACCAGTTTCAATGCAGACCATGTGGTGAGTTCTCATGCTGATACAACAGAAGTAAAAACTACAATAAGAAGGAATTTCAGGGAGAGGCCAGGATGAGCTCAAATTTCATTTTTAGCCCCCCAGGCATTTCAGTGCTTTTTATTTCATGCCAGTTCTCAGAAAACGGAGTCAAACTGGAATAACAAAAACATTTTGGAAAGTTTCATCAAGTGCCTACCTGTTACCCCAACTACACTCTTAACCTGTTTTGGAGGTGTTTTCACACCTTGCAGTGGCCACTGGTCTGTGGTAGCAACACATTGGTCTCAAGCTACCACATTCCACAGAAGAAAAATGTAGTCTTGGATCTATGTCATTTCTTTGAAGAAATTAAAAGCTAATTGTTTCTGCAATCTGTTCGATCGCTCGCAGCCAAGTGAGCGATTTTCCTGCTGTTTTCTGAGGATTAGCTGTTCAGCTCCAGCATCCCAGTCCTCGCTTGGTCCTGACCCAATGTGGAAAAACCTTAATGGCATGAATGCATTTGCAGTAATGGGACAGTAAAGAACAGGCACAACCATGCAGTCATAGATTGTACTGTAGTCTTTTTTTTTTTTTTTTTTAGATTAGCATCTGTATTTAGAGCTGTCTGCTTGCACCAACTACTTGTTTAAATTCTCCACCCGTTTCGTCTCCTTTAAGGTCAATCCTGCAGGTGCTGCACGGCTGCTGCGAGCGGGCAGTCAAAGCAGCCTTAATCCCAGGATGTGGCCTGGAGTGGGCCCAGCACTACGCCCGGCAAATTGAGTCCGATCGGTTCTGCCTGAACGAGTGGGAGGCTATGAACGACCTGGAGTCGGTGCGAAGGGTCAGTAATGGAGAAAGGTGAGAGGGCTGTTTCTTTTTTTTTACTTTCATTTTATATTAGATTAGTGATCTGAAACACTCCAGCCAGAGGTGGAACAGGAAACTGTCTTCATGTTATTTACTTAGTTAAAGGTTGAAACACAGCCAGTTTAAACGGCTCCACAACAAGTAGGTCATGCATGAACAATCTTATCTGAATAGAAAGTGCATTTTGGCACTTTCTATTTACAAACAATTCTTACTCTGCAGATACAGCAGATAATGATTACATTTGCAGCCGTTCTTAAATATATCTGAACTGATCTATTTGCATTGAAGTTGATTAGCGTTTAGTTGTAATCGTGCTTTGTGACTGATTTCTAGTTTGTCATGTTTCACCTCTCCATGCAGCTGTAAACTTGAAATGAGTTGTACTGTTTGTCCTCGGTTCCTGTTGTGCAATGCAAATATGTCACAGCGTGTTAAAGCTTCTCTTTCCTTGTTTGAAAAGCTCTGTAGACAGAGTTTCCAATGAAAGGCTCATCAAAGAGCACCTGAGAGACATCATGAGGACCGAAGACCTGGACAACCTCACGTCCAAAATGGTAAGACGTGCGGGCAGAGGACCGAGAAGAGGTTTGCAGTTCTCAGACCAGCAGGAGGTTAAATATTTAACGAATGTGCAAATTTTGTTAATGTTTTTTTTTTTTTTTTTTTTTTTTTTGCCGGGGCACCCTAATTTGGAGTCCAGGATAGGGTTTGATATGAGACCCTACAAGGAGTACATTGATAATGAGATCTTGGTTACCATGGCTCAGATGGACAAACCCTCAAAAATATTCGATTACCTTTACCTGGTGAGTGTTTCTGTACCATGAGGCTGTAGTAAAGCTTACCACCATAAAGAGGGCTTTCCCTGCTACAGAGGTCAACAAATTGACAGAAACGAGCTTTTGCCAGGATGTTGTCACATGACCTTAACTTCCCCTTTATGGGAGATTGTGTGTCGACAGCGATAGGGAAGACAGCCTTTCCGCCTTCTTGTCTGTTTCACCAACTTTCTTTTTGAAACTATTGTTGTTTCAGGGCTCTGAGTGGAACGCAGCTAACTTCGAGGAGCTACAGAAAAACAAGTTGGTGTTTGTTCTTGCTTGCAACTAATCCCCACAGATCTGTCTACATGTCTCTGTGTCAGATTATTTAACGACGTGTGTAACTCAGAGCTATGCGTTTTGCTTTGCTGAGTCACTGATCTGCTTCTGTTTGTTTTTCAGCGTCGGGTACATTCTAAATGTCACAAGGGAGATTGACAACTTTTTCCCAGAATCCTTCACTTACATGAACATCAGAGTGTATGATGTGGAGGCCACCGACCTGCTCTCTCATTGGCCGGACACGTACAACTTCATCAACTCTGCAAGGTGGAGCTCGTTCACCAAACACAGTTTAAAGTCAAGCACCTAGAGTTCACAGTTCGGGCTGCATGATAGTGAGGAGGTTTGCTATTGCCACAGTATTTCCACCACGCTCCATGCTGGCCATAAAGCATATGTGCGCTCATCAGTGAGGATTTACAACACATTAAATTAGGGTTTTATTGATGCATTTTTTTTTAGGGATGAAATAATTATGCAACTAAAATCTTTTTAAAAAGTTATGTTTTCTCCAATCCACTCTGGGTCAAGACTGCTCTGAAAATGCATGCAAAACCCATTGTTAAGATAAATTACTTATTGGTTGAAAGAAAATCATTTAAAATTTCAAACAGCCAGGGGTGTGAGTAATTTTAGTACTACATTTATTTTAATTTGTGTTCAACAAACAGTTGGAATCAACACATTAGCCAGCAGACAAGAATATGTGGGAAAAACTAATTTATCTACTCATAAATTATTGTTAAATGTGATCCTCTGTGTTGACGCACTTTCACTTCTTCCTTTTCTGTTATTTTAGGTAGCTGGAAGTCGCACAAAAATGTGAACAATAGGTCTCAGAAAAGCTTTTAGGCAGAATTGGTCATCTGTAAACAGATTAAATTAATATTTTAACATTGGGCTACTTTTTTAACTCGCTCATTGCTGTCTTGAAACCTGATGAGTCATTAGGATAGCTTGACTATTACCACAAATATGGTGGAAAAATATGTCCCACACAAGCCTGCTTTCTTAAATTACAAACCAAAGACAACTATTTAGCAAAAAGTAAAAACTACTAATGCTTTAAAATGGCAAGTACAAAACCTGATTATATGTTCTGGCCAGTAGATCTGGCCATTATTTATACTTCCATGAATTTCCAAAGCCCTTTGATGATTCTCATTGAGAAGCTTCGTGACCAGACAAAACTTCTCCAGTCAGGCGACGAGTCGGCCCGTTTCATGTTTATAACATTTAGGTGAGATGTGTTGCAATTTGGACTTTGTCCTGGGTTTATTTGAACCCTCGGCACAGGTAGATAATCTCTGAGACAAACTTTGACATAAGTACGTTGATGGTATGAAGTAATTTTATTTCACCTCTGCAATTTGAAATGAACAGAACGTAGTTTGATCTGAAATTTCTCCTGACTGACACATCAGTAAGCCTGTGGCAATAAGCAATTAATCAGTTAATCACCTGATAAATTAAAATGAGCTCAATAATTTCCATTCTGATGGAAATTAGAAAACAAAATTGAAGGGTGATTTTGTTTAGACATCATAGTCCATTTTATTTATGGTTTATACTGTATGTGCTTTTTATTTTTGTTTAATTTATTGCTTTTGGTTGCTGTATTTTATTTTGGATATTTAAAATATCTTTCAGTTCCAGAAAGTGGCATCATTGTTTCTGAGACAATTTATAGTTCAGTAAAATTTGTTGCCGTAACAGTCCTACGCATCAGCACTAAAAGAGACAATGCAAACTTCTCTATTTTTCAGGCTTATTCTACTTTAGAGATTTTTGAAACTCTGAGTTCAGTTTATCCGACTCGTCAGAAGTTTCCCCCTGTAAGCGGCATCTCTCTTCAAAACCTGTTATATTGTAGTCATGCCTCGGTTTCTGCAGCACTCTCAGCCTCTCGAGTGATTGTCCCTCCTCTGTGTGTCACAGGAAGAGCGGACAGGCGGTGTTGGTGCACTGTAAGATGGGAGTGTCCCGTTCTGCATCCACGGTGATCGCCTATGCCATGAAGCAGCAGCACTGGTCTCTGGATGAGGCGCTTTCTTACGTTAGGGATCGGCGGTCCATCGTCAAGCCCAATGACGGTTTTCTGAAGCAGCTGCAGACCTACAGCGGTATCCTGAACGCAAGGTGGGGTCCGACGCCGTACGAAACAGCTGATATAAATATTTGTCCATTCTGATTTAATGAAACTGAGGAGCTGTGATGTGTTTGTCTTTGCAGCCAGCAGCGTCACAGCGCTCTCTGGAAGCCAAGACAGAAGTCAGTCCGAAAGAGCAAGGGAGAGGAGGTCGACAAGCCAGGAGGAGAGGACAATGATGAGGAGGACGAGGATGAGGATGAAGACGAGGAGGATGATGTCGATGAAAAAGATTCAGTCAGCCCGGATGAGAAAAATAATTCAGAGGAAGAAGTAATTTCATAATTTCTAAAACAAAAAAAAAACAAAAAAAATTCTTCAACATTTTAAAACTGACTGACTGATATCGTGTGATTCTCAAACACATTCAGGTGTTTGAAGAACCAAGTCCACAATCTGACACCCTGCAACTTCCCAGGCAGGAAGGAGCAAGTCCCATTATCACTATAAATGAACCAGACAAGGTGAGCCAACGAGGGTTTTTCACCTACGACGCAGCTGCAGATGTTGATGGTTGACTACGTCTCTTTATTCTAAAGGTTGTTCCGAGTGTGAGCCGCAGTGGCAGGATGAACCTCTTCTCCCTCATGCAGTCCATAAGCGAACTAGATGACATGGATAACAGACACGAACCGGTAAACAAGATGCTTATTCTCATCCTGAGTACAGTTTAGTTTCAGTAAAATTATTTCTTAAGATTCAGTTTTTTTGGGGGGCCAAATTTTGTTGGAATTTTCTGCAAACATGCAGATTCAGTTTGTCTACCGACAGGTAAATTTGATCAGTTATGGCATCATGTTTCTTACGTAAAATAATCGTTAAAGAAAACCTACAATGCTTTACAATATAAAACAGACGGGTTTCTGTTTTATATTCAGAAACAGAAGTAAGAACTTTCAGCACCAGCTGTGGAAATGTAACTTGGTGAAACTGTTCTGGGTCAGAGCTTTCCTGTGATTCCTCTTCAGAGAAATGCACCAAAAAATAGTGTGACTGAATAATTATTGTGTTCCTCATAGTTTCCAGAGCTTATCTGGTATAAATATTTTGCATTGGCAAACATTTTTTCACTTGAAAGTCGCACCAGCAGATATTAGGAAATATTTAAACAGACCAACACAAAATATCTTATCATTCTGAAAGGGGAAAGAAAATACAGTCTTTATTTTTTGTAAGTAAAAGGGCTCCTGTCCTTCAATACCCCTAAATGAAATCCAGTGCAACCCATTACCAAATCTCATCATAGATCATCAATTTGTTCTATGAAGGCCTCAGAAGTTGTTGGAGAATATTGGTGATCATAAAGATTAACGAACACAACAGAGAGTTCAGGGATGAAATTGTGGAGAAGTTTAAAGCAGGATTAGTTGATAAAACACTGTTCCTGCTTCCTGATCATTAATGTATGTAATTTGAAAATGTCCAAGTAGAGCATTTCCATATTTTATATAATTGAAAGACTTCAGTATATATATATTTTTCTTTCAGTAAAATGACCTCCATAGGTTTGAGCCCCACATAATTATAGACGTTCAAAACAAAAACCTGTTTATTCTGTCCAAAGCTTCCTGGCAGTCCGAGACGCTCTCCGAAGCAGCGGAGGCGCAGCCACGGCCGACGGGGGCTCACACACCAAAAAGCATGCGTTGATGTGTCACCAGAGCCGCGCTCCCTGCCAGACAGCGGTCAGAGCAAGCACCAATGCGAACAAGGAGAGGAACTATCAGAAGCACACAAGAGGGACAGGGATCAATAAAGGAAATCCCAACGGTGATGAACCCAGGAAACATGCCAAGGAAGGTCTGTTGAAGCTATAATTTACGTTTCACCAGCCCTTCATTGCACATCTGAGCTCCTACTAACACCTGGTCTGATGAGGTTCTTTCTGCAGTATTGCTGTACCTGTGGCAGACAGGATTCCGCATAGCTGATGTCACAGTCTGTCTAAGTGGTATTACGGTTATAAAGTGCTGTCATTATGACCAGAGCCTCCTTCTGCCCTAATGGAGCTCTCCCTTCAACACTCCAGAGAGCTCTATGCAATACCTGTAATCTCTCGTTCTCTGGCAAACACCGGGCATCAAGCTCCCACTTCTTCGCATCTTTTTCTTTCCAAAAGATATTTCTTGATGTCTTATGGAAGGATTTTACTGTATCCAAGCTGTGCGTTACGGACCACGTTAAAAAGCCAGTTTTATGGCGCATGCCTGATTGCCAAACTGTTTTTCTACATGCCAGTGAATATATTTAAATGAAAAGCTAATGTAAGGAACAATTGTAGACCATTTTATTTTTATTCTAATGTGTACACCAGGACTGCATGAGTGCCTTCAACCTGAGAATGACATATTTGCTGGTGTTTTTATGTTTTTACTATGAGGAAATTGTCCCATCTTGTATTTTTTCCTACAGTGTCTCACTTGGCTTCATCAATGTGACTTCCAGAGATTGTGCTTATTTACAATACATAAATATCCGTATATAATTGCTGGTGATCTGGGTGCATGTTTTTGTGATTATATACCAGCCTGTGAGACCAAATTGTTCAGGGTTTCTTTTGTGTGTGTGTGTGTGTGTTTATATGAACTTTTATTATCAGTTTATTATCCACCAGATGCTGATGTGGAATATTATTTCATGCTGGTGTTATTGAGTACAACCAAGCTAAGGCGTAATTCATTAAACCTGCATGTGCACAAATTTAGAGCATTTACATGCACTTTATAATCCCACACTGTTCACACTGCCTGAGGCAGCCCTGCACTGTACCGTGATTGGTAACTTTAAGTTGCACCCAAAGCTGGTCTGTTGTAAGTTCTTGGCTTTCTCCACCTCACTCTCGTTTACGAAACATTCAGAGTGACAAATAAAGAAATCACACTCCAAACATCTAGTCTCTTTATTAAACCACAAGAGATCAGGTATATTTATTTATCAGACAAAAGACATTATTATTCAAATTCTCATAATATTGCCTTTTGCTGTTGTCTCTCTAATGTAACTATTTGTACAGTAATAAAAGAACCTGTTTAACATACAATGAAATTTATGATACCAATATATGTGACAAATGATGCTCAAATTTAGGTCCCAACATATTTCCTTTTGGGTTCACTAAGGATGACTCCTCCCTGCTTCATTGCAGCTCTGAAGGCTTGAACCTGCAAGAAGAAGGAGATTGAAAATATGCATTTACTTTGAAACGGTGTGAATTAGTGATTGGTTAATGAGGAGTCATGAAACGTTTGGACACATTGAAAAAAACTATTGATGCCGTCACCGAATACTGACACCTGCTGGATCTTTAAAATACCTGCAGGCATGACCGAGTATATGCAATAATATAATTCAAGTCATTGTATTTTAGATTATATTATATTTTAATTTAAATTTGAAATATCTATTTTTAGATACGGTCAAATAACGTGAACATGTATCATCATGTGAAAATCTAAGCAGGTGTGCTGTGAATGCGGATGCGTGCAGACAGATTTCTTTTTCCCCTACAAACTTATTTTAAAAAACAAATTTCTCCAACGTTTTGAAATCGAGTCCGTTACGCTTTTTTGATACAAGTTCTCCGGCTGTAGAAAACATCTGCTCACAGGGCACAGATGAGGCTGGACTCTAAAGTGCAAAGAAATTGTAAGGAAAAAGAGGAAGAGGTTTGGACAGATTGTCTTTTGATTGCAAGTGAGTGATTCCAGCAAAAAAGTTTAGAGAAAAAAAAACAACTTAAAAGCCGGTGCATTTATTTACTGTCCTTTGTATTAGAAGAACTAAAATAATTACTCTTCAGTTGGGAAATTCAAGTTTTAGTCATTTAAAGTTCTTATTCCTAGAAAATATGGATAGCTACTTAGGATCTGAAAGTTTGGCCCATCTATTTTCAATTTGAATCAGATGGACTATCTCCTAGAAGTAATAAAAAATCATTGCACATCAGTGGAAGTAGTTAGTACACAAAGAAATGCACCAAAAAAAAAAAAAAACATGAGGCTTTCAAAAACAAAGTCATCCATCAGATTCTGCAGCCAACACTCACTCCCTCGGATCGGTACGTCCAGGGAATGGCCCGGTACACCATCCTCATGATGCCCGCCTGCTGGCATCGATGCGCCAGCACCTCGCCCACAGCCTGACACGCCGCCACGCAGTTTGTGGAAGCCAGCTCCTTCTTCACGGCCCACTCTTTGGTCGAACAGGTCAGCACTGGGACGGGAGAAGTGCAGGAGAACACTTCTGCTGTGACGTGACGTTGGCTGCGAGAAAACATCAACCTGAAAAGATGAACAAAACAGAAGTAGATGGTGTAGAGATTATTATTTTTTTAATTTAAAATGTTATTCTCGCAAGATGAAACAACATACTTTGTTCTTTGAAAAAAATTAATTTGGGTACACAAGTTTACATTTATTATGGGTGTTTCTAATCCACACACAAACAAAATATCCAATCCTTCATCTGGAAAATGAACAGTTCAGCTAAATCAGGGGGAATTCAAAATTAATATTACACTTAAGTCTCCAGTGAGAGGATAAAACCTATAAAAGTCCTAATATGAATGGAATAAACACAAACATGCTATGCAAGCTTACATGTATGTTTATATGTATATTTTTAAAGGTACATACAGTTTTTGTTTCAATATGTTTCATATTTTGTTTTAATTACATGGATAACTAATGTATTAATAATATTATCAACAGTCAGGTGATATTACTAAAATTGGCTAAATTTCCATAACTGGGGAAAGAAACATTTTCTTTCCCCTGTTATGAATAATAGTTGTTGTCGTTTCATAGTATAGCTGTGGATTCCATTACATAATTTGTAAGGAATAACGTGTGTCCAATACACACCTTATTGATACATTTCAAAACAAGTCCTATTTCTAGGGTCCTATAAAGTCCATCTTTTGATTCTGGGGAAGATTAAAACTCAAATAATCCTCTAACTTTGTTCTCATCATTTCAGTTTCCAGGCTTTTGTTCTTTTCAGCCTCTCAGAGCCTCGCTGTAAACAAAGAATTATCTTCTATATAATAATATTTTATTTTAAAGTCGTTTCTAATGTCATCCAGGTAGTTCATGTCTCATTTCAAGGCCTTTTTTTTTCCAGCTCCTGAGAGGTGTCAAAAGTCCCTTGAGATTGCTTTGAAGTTAATATGTAACATAGCCTCTAAAATACATCAGTATTTTACCGTGAACATTTGGAGAAATATTTAGGCAAAGTAGATTCAAAGAGCATCATGACATTGAAATAGCCTCAACATCACATACTGGAAACTCCCACTTTAAAAGGGGGGTGGGGGGGGACCCAAAGATCTCTTTTTACCTGTGGTAGAACTGCTGGTGAGGCCAGGTGGTCTTCCAGCCCCGGTCCTTCACAGCCAGCGCCATCCGCTCCAGGTTCCGCGGATTTCTGTTCACGAAGGTCGGGTTCACCGCTTCGTTTTCATTCGGGGTGGGCTCGGGCCGAGCTGCAGCCTGACCCAAACACCGAGCTGGTACCAGGAACAGCTAACCAGTTAGTAACAGCAGCGACTCAATGACAGCAGCACTATTTGTTGACTTACCTGAGTGCTTTGAAGCGACACCAGAACCACACCGCTGAATTTGACCCATCAACAGCCGAACACTCCGATTAATTTGCCTCAAAGCCATCTCTGTTTGACCTCTGCTCCGCTTAGACAGTCAAATTCAGTTTATCCGTGAACATCTAGACACACTTTGTGCCCTTAGATAATTTCAAACCAACTACCCTTTTCCTACACACTATTTTATAAGGTTTCACCGTGACAGAGGGAGCGCCATCTTTGAGACTCCAATAATATCCGGTTCACTTGACTGGGTGTTACTTGAAAAGAAGCACGGATAGAAACAGTCGATTATTCCGAAAAATAGAAACTTGAGAGGGATAACTTTGTGTAACATATGTATATTTTTATGCTTAATTGTTTATAAACAAGTAGGGGGAAAAAACATTTAAATTTACCCTTTCTTAAAATTTATCTTCAGACAATAAGGAAGCCCTTTTGGTTAGATTAACACCAAATGTATTTATTCGGATGCAAGATGCTGTTACCCTGAACACCATCACTATCCTGAAACATGGTGGTGGGGGCATCATGGTTTGGAAATTCCTCTCTTAATCATTCACGGGGAGTTTGGTTTGTGTTGATATGAAGATGGGGAAGGGGAGAGAAACAAATCGCTAGACACTATCCCTTGAGGTCTGGATTTGAGGACCCCTGGTGCAGACAATGACCATGAATATAATTCCAGAGCTACAATAAAGAGGTTTAGATCAAGTAATGTTTTTATGTTTAATTGCCGAGTCAAAACCTAAATTCCAGCTGAGAATATGTAACAAGAGCTGAAAATTGCTGCTTGTAGACTCTCAATTCAATCTGATTAAGTGTACTTTGTCAAGGACACTGGAGAAAATTTTATCCATTTGTGCAAAGCTGGTAGTAGGATACCATAGAAGATTTGCAGCTTGAATGGCAACAAAATCTGAAGGCACCCGTTTTCATTTTACTTAGGGGTATTGGTCCAAATGGTGTTCAATACAAATGCATACCAGGCTTTTCTTCTTATTTATTTTAGGATTTGAACTTGTAAAATATTTTTAAAGTGTTATATATTTTTTTCTAACTTAGTTATGTGCTACTTTGTGATAGATTATTACATAAAATCCCAACAAAATATAAACTTTAGAGAAGTTCACGGCGTGTGAATACGTTTATGTCCACGAGTTAAAAAAAAAAAGTAAAATTTAAAATGTTTAAGAAACAACAGGAAAGGCAACATGGATAACTACTAATAATGTGCCAAGATTCAACCTCTAACTTTGTCAACTTCAATGAAAGCTTTAAGAAATACATTTAAATGTTTACAGTGCATTTTTTGTAGGAACAATAAGATATTTCAATGCCGACTTATTTTTTTTATGGTTACAGTAACCAGACCTGTGTACTTCCCACATTTTTGATCACTTGATAAAACCAACATTTTACAACAGAAAGTGTGAATTAACAGCAAGTCCACAGGTCGAAAAAAGAAAAGAAAATAACACTTCACATAAAAGTAATCAGACAACCAACTTTATTTAATTTCCAATTTATTTAAATGTATACAGTTAAATGGCAAAAAAAAAAAAGACAAAATGCCAACTGAAAGGTTTTGTAGCGGTGATCTAGACATAACGCCTACATAAACAGCTCCAATAAGGCACTAAATATGTTGGGACATGATCATGAGGGAAGGAGTCTTTGGCTTATGAATATCATTCAGACTGAAACATTCATCAAGTCATCAGTGTCGGATTCCCTTAAACAGCAAAACAGACTCATCTGCAGATGTGCTTTCCCTTTTCATAATTCATGTTTGCAATTAATTCAATTAGAGAGCATCGTGTAACACTGTTTAAATTATTACGAAGGGGATCCGAAAGTGTATTTTCATACAGTAACGTCATAATCAAGTGGACACTTTTTTTTTTCCTATTGATGTAAAAATAACAGTCAGCATTATTCATCATGATTATTGTGCAAATTAATTTAACCATTTCATGGCATACAGGCAAAAGAATACCATTAAGATTCACTTATACTTCAGTTAATTGAACTGATTTGTACTTTTTGGCCCATCATACAGCAGCTGAAGCATGGATCAGAGAGTTGAAAGAGAATGGACTGAGTTTGTAGCCCGTCCCGCTGTAGAACTTATTCTGAAACTCCACCCTGCGAAAGAGACGATGTAAGGATTAAAAAAAAAACAGAACGAAACACACGGCTCCGATTTCACTGCCAAATCATCACCAGAACGATCTGTGAAAAATAAATTCAGTGAAGCATTTTTTTCTTCCTTCCTCACATCCTTACCAGTGCAGACGGAGCGCGTGCAGGAAAGCCGAGAGCCCCTCCATGACCAGGAGGATGGAGACGGTCAACACGGCGAAAGCGGCGAAAATCACAAAAATCAGAGCCGACCCGACGTAGCCCTCCCACCTCAGCGCCAGACGCATGACCATGACCCACAGCACCTCTGACAGCTCTGTGGAGACAACACCGGTGACTCACAGTCACGGAGCCACGACTGGTTGGAAAAACAGATGAATACCAGACCGGGCAGGTTTGACTCCAAAAGAGGAAGTCATATGTGTGTGTGTGTGTGTGTGTTAGTACTAACGTGCGTGAGCCAAGCTGAGGGCCCAGAGCCGCAGGTAGGAGGCCGTGTTGGAGATGCAGCCCAAGCAGTACTCGATGGTGTGGATGGCCTGATGCATGAACACGTCCGCAGCATCGAACTCCTGCAGGCGACGCGGTTCGGATCGTCAAATTAGAAGCATGAGTGCAGCAAAGAAAATTGAATCTTGCTTCAGAAATTCAATCACAGTTACCTCCTCGTCAGCAGGTCCGCCCTCCACCTCCCCCTGCCGAGTGTTGACAGAGCCGTCTTCGGCCACCAGCGGCTGTCTTTCCTCATCCTGATATCACAAAGAGTCCAAATCTAGCAAACGATGCACTTCAGTCTAAAAAAAACAAAAACAGATAAAGCTCGCTGAACCCTTAAGACTTACGATGTGTCGCCGCCGCTTGGATTTGAACGCGACATATTCACACAGGGGTTTCCCCAGCAGGAGGACAGGGACTGAACACAGGGCCAGCACCACCAGGACCTTCTGAACTATAAGCTGCAACATGGAGAACAAACACATGTTCAATAACAGCAACAAGACAGCAGGCAATCTGCTCATGTTAGTTTATACAAATACCTTGGAAAAGTAGTAAACACGTTCCCTCTAATAAACCGAGCAACAACTGCAGCACTGTTTGCTGTTACGGATGAGCATATAATTGGATTCATGTGCTTCCATTAAACTTGGAATCTGATCTCTGATTAACAGCATCACGTTTACAGAAAAAAAAAAATAACCTCAAGCACACAAGTGAAACAAGCATGAAGTACATTATGGTTACTCTGTGCATCGAAACAAACAATTTTGTACATTTTCAGCAAAAAAATCCAAATTTTTTAAATAATTTCATTGCATTATAACCTCAAACTGCAACGATTCTTTGGGGATTTTAAGTAATTGAACAAAACAAAAAAAATGCACAAAGTGGAATGACAATGATAAACATCCAAGACATTCTACGGAAAAAATAAAATTAAATGCTCAAGCGTGGCGAAGACACAGCATGGATGCACAATGCCACATACATCCGTCTGGATGCATCATTCCTACCGGTTCTACAACATATTGACTCCAGGCAGCGGGATATGAATCCACAGAATTTGATGGTACAAAAATGTTGAAAAACATTTATAATTTTGCTTCACTTTCAAAATCATGTATCTTGTCATGTTATTCTATCACATAAAGCCTCAATGCGTTGTAGTTTGTGGTTGTAAAGTGATGCAAATAGTTTTTGGAAAGCAAAGCAAAAATCAAAACCCCCAATGGATATTAAAAAAAAAAAACAAAAAAAAAAAACATATGTAATATTGTCACTTTAAAGATCCCAAGCAGAACAGGAAAACAAATAAATCCCGCATCTTCCTGAGTGCTGAAAAAAAATGAGCGCATGTGTATTATGGCAATGGCCTCCATTACATATGTGGCTGTTGTGTTGGAGCACACACCTGACCCGTGTACAGCTGGGGGTTCTCCGGGTTGTCTGTGAACAGGAACATGTCGATGAAGTGGATCAGTATGCTGGGAGCGATTCTGGACTCAGCGGGCGTGTAGACGATCCATTTAAAGACCACCATGAAGACGAGGTACCCGAAGAGGCACAGCATGAAGAACAGCTCTGGGAGCAGCACAAAGAAGATGCTGCTGATCTTGCCAAAGTGCCTGAAGGAGAAACACCAAGACAAAAGTGAAAATCAACTCCGCAGGACACAGAAACCGGGCCAGACGGATGTGAGAGGAGGACAACAGAGAAATAAACCAGATCACTAACCAATAGTTGAAGAACGACAAGCAGACTCCAAACGTCATGTGAATGATGCCGACGATGACGGACATCTTCATCTTGTATGAGTTTAGGAAGGTTAGCTTGTTATTGGCCAGGCCCCAGACCTGACAGCAATCACAAAAAAGGCAAAATAAGGTTGGCTTCAATTCGGTATTTCATTAAAAAGAAATGATTAAGGAATCTGCCGGCTGTACCGGGTCGATCCCAAAGGGATACGGGCTGGTGAAAACCCCGGTCACGTTGGGATCCATGGACAAGAACTGGTTCCCCCGCAGCACCGACGAGCTAAAGAAACGCGGTGGGTTAGTGACGAAACAAAGAAAAACATTGTTGAGAAATTTAAAGACCTGTCCTCACTTCCAGATGTTCTTGTCAAACATTGGGCCGACGTGCCACCCCGAGTTGAAAGTTTTCATGCCTCGGCTGAAACACTCGTTGTAAATGGCTCCCGTGTAGATGGAGAAGAGGCCCATCAACAGAATCAGATATCGTCCTCCAAACATCATCTTCCAGATCTGGAAACGGAAACACGTTTCGCTTACAGCCAAAACCTTGGAATGCCCCACTCCAAATGTCTTAAACTAATTAAATCCACTTTCGGAAGAGCAATGTTTGATTGGATTTATGCGTCATTTGGCCAATTTCCAATTCATTAGGGTGTAAAGAAAATGGACGGACGGACGGACAATATGAATAAAACACAGACAGGATATATAAGCTCTAACTAGAGATGAACTCAGAAAAAAAGCGTTTATTGTAACTGAATTCAATAACTATAGCTTAGCAGTGATTTTTTATTTATTTTTCTAGTTTCCATGAAAAAAAAACAACTAAATCATTGAATATGACTTTTAGATAAAATCTAAAACTGTTCAAGAACCTATTAAAGCAGAAACAGACCCAGTTAATATGCATTCATATCTTCTTTTCCAACTATGACTCTATGAAGATCAATTAAAAAAATGTAATTGCTGAAGTAAAAGTTGAATTATGCTCTAAATGCACATGTTTTACCAGAGACGAAGGAGAGCGAATCTAAAGAATGAAGTGTACCTCATTGTTGTTGTTTTTGAGTTTGGGGTCTTTCTCCTCAAGGACCATCCAGAGGGCAGCCAAAGACATGAGCAATCCATGACCCACGTCCCCAAACATCACAGCAAACAGGAAGGGGAACGTGATTATGGTGTACACCGCTGCAGAGGCACGGGAAGGGAAGAAAACGGTTGAACAACTCGGTTGCTTTTGATCCGTCTCTGCTTTAACAGAGTCATCCGATGGATAAAATGACAGAGACAAACCTGGATTGACCTCCCGGTAACTGGCCACTCCATAAGCGTCAACAATGTTCTGGAAACCGGCTGTGAAGGAGTTGAGGGGGAACAGAGTGGGAGGAGGGGTGGAGCAGGGCAGGCGGTTGTAGAAGGAGTCCACGCCGCTGCCACTCTTCCTCTGAAGATGGAAGAAGAGGCAGCGCTTCGGTTATTTTTCTACTAAATCTAACCACCGGCAGCATTGCACGTCTCTGATTTGCTGCCCCGTCCATCTTACCCCTCCTTCTCTGAGGGCGCTCTGCAGCTCCGGCAGCTTGGCGGTGGGACACCAGGCCTCGGCGATCAGGCACTTGTCAGTCACGGAGGGGCTGCAAAGGTTCAGCACCAGCTGGATGGCCTTGCACTTCTGGACCCGGACTTTCCACTGAGGCAGGAGAGCCACGGCTCGCTGCAGCAGCTGCTGCAGAAAGGCTTCGGTCTGAGACAACACCTGAAAAACGCGACGAGGAAGTGAAAGCAGGGAGTTTAGCAACATAATGCCCAGAGAAGACATAAAAAAAAGGAACATTACCGCACAGTCTAAACACATTTGGTACTTTCGGGGTTTCCGAAAAGAGGAAATGCTGGTATTGATGCCGCAACAAATAAAAGACACTCACTGATTTGATGTCTTCAATCCGACCATGAAGGTCTCTCAGAATGTCCTCTCTCTCGGCTGTACTCTCTGGGTATGCAAATGTCTGCGTGTGGAAGCTGCTCGAAAAAATAAAACCAAATCAGCCTGATCAGAAATGAGAGAATACTTTAACTAGAAAGTAAATAAAGAATCTGATAGATGCACAGGTTTCCCCACCAATCGCAAATCTTCTTCACTTTCTGTCCGATCTGATCTCCCCAAAACGAGATCAGGAAAACGGTCCACTGCACCATTTCCCCCTGGAGACAGAGACGCAGAAACATGTTACATCTACATGAAACTAAAGTAAGAGGTTCTGTCTCTTACTTGCTCTTACCGTGTCTGGGTGCTCAAGTCGTTCATCCATTTCTCTAAAATCCACAATAATGTAACCGCGACACGCCCGCCATAGCAACCGTTCAAACGAGGGCACCTTCCAAGGATGGACCACTCCTGCAACAAAGCTGAGGCAGAGAGGAAGATGGGATTTTTTTTTTTAAACATCTAACATCTTTGAGGAAAAACTAAAGAGGAACCAATCAAGGTTTTCTTAGAATCCAAATTTTTTAAGCTTGCTGATTCATTAAAAAAAAAAAAAAAAAAAAAAGAAAAAAAACAAAAAAAAAAAAAAAAAATCCTGGGGGTTTTTTGACAGCTTTCAATGCAACGCTATATGACGAAACTACAAAACTATCCCCGTCATACATCAAATGTTTCTGTAATCCATTTCTGATTTTTATTAAACTCAAACCCAAATCCAAAGCACATGCTGTTGAATGATTGATTTGTTGCCTGAAAATGGACAGAGTTCTTCGTTTTATTGCATTTATGAAGAAGGGGGGGGGGGGAGTAAGATTTTTCAGGTGTTGACTTGCAAATCAAAGATCAGATAAAATAAATGGAAAAAATTGGCCGAACTTGATGTTTGGCTGATTGATCTGTGCATCGCTGGAAGAAGAAGAAAAAGCAGAGATCTACCTAAGGCGGATATCTTGGCGGTGATCAAACAGGCCGTGGCTTTCCAACACAGGTGGTGGTGCCTGTCAACGGAAGGTGGAAATTGTTTTTTTTTTACTTTTTGCTCCGTCATTTTGAAGAAACTCCAATAGCACTGTCTAGATATCACGTGTATAAAGACCTGCGAGGCTGTGAGCGAGTGCGTTTGGGTCAGGACTCCTTTGTACTGGCAGAGCTGCGTGAGCTGAGCCCGGAGGCTGTCTCTGTTCCTGGACACCTGGAGGCAAACAAACGGGACACGTCCCATCAAACGTTACATCACAACGCCGCTAAAGACACAACAGAAGCTCGTCAGCACCAACTCGCAGTCGTGTTTTTTTCCTTTTACCTCTTTGAGCTCTCTCGCCAGCCTCTCACTTTCCTCCTCTATGGTGATGAGCTCACGCGGCTGAGGGGCCGAAGGCACCGGGCTCGGAGGGGCCAGGGGGCGCTGCGGGGGCGGTTTCAGGGAGCGATTGATCTCCTGCTCCA
This sequence comes from Poecilia latipinna, assembly GCF_001443285.1. Taxonomy (NCBI): domain Eukaryota; kingdom Metazoa; phylum Chordata; class Actinopteri; order Cyprinodontiformes; family Poeciliidae; genus Poecilia; species Poecilia latipinna. The sequence goes on from NW_015112825.1 coordinate 208,828, forward strand.
GAAAGGCTGAGGGACGATGTCAAAACATAAAATAGATTAAAATATACAACTCCCGAAACAGAAGAGTCACGCGCTACATCTCTTCAGGATTCATATCCGAGGGCTGAGGCAGCCACTGAGGAAAGTTAATCCTGTGGTAGGTGAACTATTTCTGCCTTAGCATGGCCCCAATATCCAACTGATGGGGGATCAATATCCTGCTGAAGGACCCTGTGATCAGCTTTTTGTAATTCACAACTCGAGCCCAACGTGGCTTTATTTAAAAAGTCAGCATGCTTCAAAGATTTCATGACTTCTTGCACATGCCTGAGCCTTTGGAAGAGAACCAGATCCTGACATTTTGTTCCAAAAAAAAGCAAAGCTCAATTTTAATCTGACCAAAGAACACATTTCCAGTTAAAGTCCCAGCAGATTTTTTACTTCCTGTTCACTGTGAGTGGTGGGAAGGTAGACTTAGGTCCTCATCCAACGATCTCACATTCCAGTTGTTTTAAAAGTATCGATTATTACTCTGACTGTTTGCATGTGTATCTATAGGTCAAGTAGCTACTTTCTCAGGTCAGTAACTACAGACCTATACACAATAACAGGCAGGTTATTGTGTCTTTTGAAGAATGGTTGAGAGAGGAATTACAATATGTATTTCACTACAGAAACAACACTCAACTTTTTAATATGCTTAATTTGCAATTATTTAATAGTAACCAGGGTTTCAAAAATTATTACTTATTTTCTAACATGGCATTTTTCCCCCCTCACTCAGTGATTGTCCTCAGGCTATTTTTCAGTGAGATTATGATCCTGTGTAATATATGAATCTATTTTAAGACTTCTGACGCATCTCTACCACAGTGTGCCTTTATGAGTGAATGAGTCGGTCCTTACAAAACGTCTTCTCGAGCTCTTCACATCGCCTGACCTCGCTGACGAACTTCCTCTGGAAGGCATTCACGTTTGGATTTAACTAGAAAGATACAGAAGATGGCAAGAGGGGTTATTTGTGTTCACCTTATTACAAAAGAAGGAAAGAAAATGTCGATGTGTCTAACAAACCATTCAACTGTGTGTAATTGAAAGGAAGGCAATTATTTCAACAATGATAATATTAGTAAATTGTTTTGATAGAATGAGGATAAAGTTAAAAAAAAATCAATCAGCAACTTGCAAATCAAGAAAAAAAAAACTCAGATCCTATATCATGTTGATGCAAAAGTAAAAATGATGACTGTATTTGACTTACATCTCTAAACTCCACCAATCCCAGCTCTCCCAGTTCGCTCACACAGTTATAAGCCGAGCCGGACTGGAGGAAGAGCTGCACCAGGCACACCTCCTCACTTCGAAACAGGGACCCCATAACTGCAAGCACAGGAAAAAAAAAAAAAAAAAAAAAATACTTCCACTTTCAAGTCACAACACAAAACTAAATACTGTTGTTTGGCCAAAAAATATGAATGCTTCTTATTAAGCAAAGGACAGAAAGGCATAGATTCGTCAAAAAGAAAGTCCAAAAAGAGGATCTGGCTTCGGCTGGTGCACTAAAAGATCAACTGACAAGGCAGCATTTTATGGGTGGACGCTTACAAACAGGAAGCAGCAGGTCCTGCTGTGGTGATCATCAGGTGGAATTTCCATTTTTGCAAATGTATGTCAATAATACGATATGTGTAATTCCTCTTTTGGTTTATTGTCCAAAAATGATTAAAAAATTGAAAAAAAAACCCAATCATGTACCTGATGGATATATAAAGTATATTATTCTATCTCAACTGGATTGAGATGTTTGAGGAAAATGTACCAACAGATATTTGGTCTCTTTAATTGTATATATATATATATATATATATATATATATATATATATGGAGTTTTGAAAGGTCTGGTTTGTCCTGCTCGATTAAGGTGGGTAACAGAAATCATCTGACAGAAATTGATTTAACAAACAACTCTGTGATAGTCAATACATTTATTAAAGCTGTATGACAAGACACAAAAAACTAAATTAATCTTAAAAGAAACTTTTTCTGGGGATAAAGACTTTGACGATAGTTTTTTTTTTTTTTTCCCACATTTTCTTTCACAAATAACAGCTTTGAGTTTCGTTTTCACCACAGCTCAGTTCCAGAGGAACAAAGCAATGAAACAAAAGCTTCAAATTAATCAACTTACCGCATTATTAACGTACTGAGAAAAATGGGAAGAAAAATCTACAGTACATTGATTTTAAATGGGATAATAACACCAGTTAAGGTGAGAAAAGTAGCTCCCGGTTAGCAGTAAACAAAGCTAAATCAGAGCTGTCTCACCCGTCTTTCGCCTGGACCCCTCTGTGTCTCCTGTGGACACTCTCTGTGGCTGTCTTGGACGGTACCGGTGGACAAACCTGGACAAAGTGGAGACGTGTTTCTAGGTTCCGAGGTGAGTTCTGTTCTCTAGGCTCCCATTTCCCGTTCATGAGAGTCACGTTACCCCAGGACTCACGTGATCCAGGACTTTCCTGATCTTCCCTAGTTTCACCATTAGGGGGCGACGTTTTCTGCCGCAGTGATATAACCTGTCCCGTCGTAATGGCGCCAACACCATACTTCATCCTGTACTTTTATGTTGAATATTATTGAAAAATTCATTTTAGGGAAAAACATTATTTAAATTCATTTCACACTGACACGTTTTTCCACTTACAGGTACTGAATACACACTTAAGATCAGATAATTTTAGACCAATAACATTTTTAATACAGGGATATGGGCTCTACCTGCTTTAAACATGTTATTTCCAAAAGCTCGATTAATGGAATATATTTTTTAAATATATGGGTCGCCTAAGAAGGGAAGATGATACCCCCTTTGGCAGGCCCTTCTAAATCGTTAGTCAATCATTTAATAATTGAGTTTATTCCAGACAATAAAAAAAACACAATTTTAGCAACATAAAAGTAACTCCTCTCATTTAATTAACCAAAAAGACATATTTATCAAATTTCTGGTCACTTTTATTTTTCATGTAATGAGGTTTTTTTTTTTTTTTTAAATCTCATCTATACTTATTTTTAACACCATATAGAATGTGTAGATATTTATCACTGCAAAAACAATTCATATTACACTTTTTTTGGGGGGTTGGTTCACAATTAATAACACAGGTTGGTATGAATAACCATGTAAACCCCACAGGTCATCAGACCTAATCTCTCAGTGATCTCAGGACCAGAACAAAACAACGGGAAGCCATCTTCCTCTTCCTCGCCTCTGGAAATAACTTAAGCCTTATATGTGCAAAACCTTCTAGCTCCTTGCAAAAATGAAGACTGAAAATATTAGTAAAAAAGCAAATATTACTGCTTAAATTCAAAAAGTATTTTTTTCTTTTTAAACATTCATTTAAGTTCTTTGGACACAATTCTGTTTTTCTTGTAAAGCACTTCTAACAGTGGTGTACATATAAACTTGAAAGGCGTGAACAAAGTTTCTCCCCTTTTATAGATTTCTTGTTTTGTCTTTTCGTGTCACAATTTGTTTCAGATCAGCAAGACAAAAATATCTGAATAATTTCAAAATGTATTTTTAAATGATTTAACGAGAGAGAAAAAAAAACTATCCAAACCAACTTGCCCCAATTTAAAAAATACACTTAAAAGTAATAAAGTCACTGATTTATGTACATCAAATTAAAATGTAGACAACATAACTTGAAAAAGATATTTTATTTTATCATCAAAGGCAGAGGTGTATCAGGTTCAACAGTAGGTAATGGCAAATGTACAACTGAAAAAAAAAAGTTAAAAATGGAACAAAAACTTAATGACAACTCAAACAAGGGGGAAGGATAAAAACAAATCTACATCTGTCGGTATTTTACTGTAGGATCACTACAGATTTAATTTGATCTTTCCCTATGGATACAGCAATGAAGCTGGTCTACATTAAAAAGCAAAGCTCATCATCACCAGATATAGTTGTTGGAAGAGCACACTGAACTGTTTCACAAGCAAATTAAAACCTCCCTAACAACAAAAATAAGAAATAATAAAAACCAATAAAACCAGTTGGCAAACAGGACAGAAATTTCCTGATCGCTACTGTTCTCAAAACCAACAAACAAGTTATGTTACGCTCATACTGCTGTATTTCTATGTGCTTGCTTTCCTGGATATGAAGACAAACACAACATCAGAAGTATAGTTAACATTGACTTTTTTTTTTTTTTTTTAATGACTGTGCTTGGAAATGTTACTCAGTTACACGTCTCTCGACTGTCCTCCCCTGTTCATCCTGAATTTCTTTTCTTTCTACAAACTGTAAAATCGGAGACTTCTGTCCATTCCTGCAGATGTCAGGAACTTGGCATTTTCTCCGAAGGAAACTCCAGTCACCAAACCAGTATGGTCTGAAAGGTAAACAGAAAAAATTAATAGCCATTTGAATATCTAGATTTACTGTCACAAACAGCTGATGATTGGCATTCCGTCTCCTCACCTGTGAAGTTGAGCACCTCGGACCACTGCTTGCAGATGTAGACACGGATGTCAGACCCGCCTACAGCCAGGTAGGTACCGCTCTGATCAAACACCAGAGACTTCACCTGAAAGAGAAACAAAAACTAATCAGTTTCAAAATAGAAAACTATAACCAGTCGGGTGCTGCAGCGCCGAAATGCATTTTCACTTGGTTGCCGGCAGCTGGCAGAGAGGACGGAGGTTTTCCTAGCATCTTTAGACTAAACACTGAGCTAAAGGCAGAGTGTGTGGAGCTTAAAATAAAAACGTGACATAGTGGAAAACAGCTGGATCGTTTCAGAACTGGAAGTGGTTCACTCAGTCTCTTAACTGATTGAAATGCTTCTGCCAAGGAAACTTTAAAACGCCTCAGTGCCCAATTTAGAGATTTCACTGACAGTCCCATGTTGTACGCCGTGTACTTATGAAGTGTTGAAATATTTCAAGTTTTTTACTGAAATAAGTAAACTAAAGAAAAAACCTTCACATCACCTCTAGCAATAAATGCATCAATCATGAGAAAAACACAGATAATGTTTAATGTTTAATTACGGCTCCTTTTGTTTTTAATATGTTCTGCTCTCTCGACTTGCTTAGAATCAGGTTTAAACCATCTCTCTTTCTGTGACGGCGTCTTGTAAAAGTACTCGCACCGCTTGAGTTTCTCCTCATTTGGTCACATTACATTGGAAAGGGTTTCCACTGCAGCACTGACTGTGTGTTCAGGGTGCCAAGAGAACCTCTGCTCCAGTTTCAAGCCTTTTACAGCCTCTAACAGGTTCTCATCTTGTACCAGCCTCCCTTTCTCTGCATCATCCCCACCGCCATGTGTGGAATTGATTTATACAGCGTTAGTGACTTGTTGCAAACCAAGAGCCTTGCTAATCTTTTCACAAAGCAGCTGTATTTTAGTGGGACTAAAACATAGTCAGCTCCAACTTATTACAAATATTTGTAATTAGGTTAGTTTCAAGGTTACTAGTAAAAACTGGTAACACCCAACTTAAAGACTTCCTTTCTAATTTAGAAAACCCACACAATTTTTCTTCCAAGTCACAATTATGAAGGATGAGTGCTTTTTGCAAGCAACCAAAATATCATACTTTGTGGGTGAGAAAGGAATAATTCTCCAGACAAAGTCTAGAAATACTTCTCTTCAAACACAGCAATTTCTCAACACTGACATGTTTAAGAAAAGAGAAATATTAGCCATTTTTACCTCGTAGTTGTTGTCCAGAGATATAGTCTTAAAGTTCTTCAGTTTCCTCAGATCCCACAGTTTCACAGAGCTATCCTGGGCACCTGGAAAGAAAAATAAGGGAAATCTTTTTCAAATAAAATGTGGAAAAACTCAAGAGTATTCAAAGATATATAGGTACTTTGTTACAATGTATGGGAGTAAACATTCACTGTGTAACTTGTGTTTTTTTTCCCCCTAAAACAGATATAGGTAATCTTTTCATAAAAATGAGTCACAAAGTACACACTTGGCAAGATTTTAGCAAAATACTTGATAGGGTGGACATGGCATAGTTATGTTACTTTAAATAAGATTTATCAAAAGCAGATACATTTACAGCTAGATTGTTTATTATATTTTGATCTTTACATTTAATCTTTTTAAACTAAATATCAAATGTCATGCAGCCTTCAATTGTCTGCATGACATTGAAGACATGTAGACAGTTGTATGTCTACATGACAGTTGCATAACAGCTATTTAGCTAAATAGCTACTAAGCTATAAGACTAAGATGCTGCATCTAGGGCATTGTGTTGTGTTGAGTATGTTTCCTAATAACTAGAAATGTGCCTGAAACTTTTCAGCTCTAATGTAGAGTCAAAACAAACAAACAAAAAAAAAAGAATAAGATCAATCAAGTGCAAAGTGGAACCTGTGGCCAGATAGTATCCGTTCTCAGAGAATGCGATGGAGGTCACGGGTCCGGAGTGGCCGGGGAAGTTGGCCACGTTGGTGCGCTCCTTCAAATCCCAAATCTTGATCTGGGAGTCGGCCGTACCGGTGCCAAAAATGAGACCATCAGGGTGGAACTGGGCACAGGTGAGAGCTGTGGAACCAAGAGCAGAACAATCAGTGCTCACCTGGAGACTTCACACATAAAACCATCCACAGAGACACTTACCACAGCCAGCACTCTCATCAGTAACTTTGGTGAGGACTCGACCAGTTTGGATGTCAGAAAAGGCCCAGTACTGAAACGTAAAAACACAACCAGGTCAATATAGCGAAGCAGTACAACTTGGAGGTGTGTTCATGCAGCAAAACCCACCTGATCCTCAGAGGAGCTGAGCAGGTAGTCTCCTGTAGCGTGCAGAGACAGCCCAGTGACTCCGGCTTCGTGGGCTCGCACCACCTGAATGCAGTTGCCGCCGGTAACGGACCACACACGGATGGTGGCGTCAGGAGAGGCGGAGAAGACCACAGACTGGAGAGGAAAACAGGTTCGAATGAAATTCACATCAGGCATCTCTAAATATCCAACTATTCTTTTAAATAAAAGTCAAACTCATAAAGAAGAAAGTCACCTGGGATGGATGGTAAATGACCGAGGTGACCTTTTTGGCATGGCCTTTCAGAGTCGCCACAATCTGCTCTTCGTTCTTGTCGAACACGACCACGTTCTTATCAGCGCCACCTGGAAACAAAACAACAAGGTTTACATCAGAGTCTTTGGGGAATTAAAAATGTGCAATGAAATTTCTGGTTAAATAATAAAGCAAGCAAAACGACGACAGATGCTTTCAGCGTACCAGTGAGCACTTTGTTGGTGTCCGAGGGACACACATCCAGGGACAGGATACCAGGAACGCTGGCGCTGTGAAGGCCCTGAAGTAAAACCAGAAGGAGATTGTGGCTATCAAAGACACTAAATAATCCAGAGAGGACACCGAGCTTCATGACCAGACCAAATCCACACTTACAGCATGCGAGGCCACTTGGCGGTACTTGCTGAGGTCTTCAGCTCTGACCAGCTCTTCTGGGACAGTTTTTCCTCTCTAGTGAAATAGAAGGAAACAGAAAGATAAAGTACAGAGCTTACACAACATGGGAGCACTGACTGCACCTCCACTGGAGAAGAAAATGCTACATAAGAAGAAGCAAAAATACCTTCTTTCTCTCTGTGGTGAGAATAGTAGCTTTGTCTTGAAGCTGCGAATGAAAACACGATTAAAACACATAAGAAAAATTAAAAACCGTAATGAACTCTGAATTGAAGTGAGAAAGATCTTACCTTCTGGATGATCTCTGGGGTCATTCCCACCTGTTCGCTGATCTCCATTGGTTCTCCACCACCACCCTAAAAATAAAAGGAATAATTCAACCTCATTGTAAAAAAAAATAAAAATAAAAATAAAAATCATGAAGATGAGGGGCTATTATTAAGACCCTTTACTAGTAAACTCCAAGCTACTCACAGCAGCAGCTGGCTGGGAGGCCGGCACAGACTGAGGAGCCACCAGTCCAGCTTGTGGTTTAAGCGTAGCAAGAGCTGTAAATTAAAAAAAAGAAAAAGTTTCTAAGAGAACCTTCATAACACAAAACAAGAAGTTTATCACATTTATCAAACGCATATTGTCCCAAAATACAAAGCTGGTTTAAAACAAAAATCCCTGCTGCCATCTGTAAGCAGACCTTCTCTTGCAGCAGTGACCTCCTTGTTGAGTCGAGCGATGACTCTGCAGGCTGCGTCATGCTGATACAGGGCGTGCGAGAGTTCCTGACGAGTCGTCTGCAGCTGCTGCCGCAGAGTGAAGCTATGCAGCATCACAGCATCCTACAACACAACACAAGGCAGGAGACTGAGTCAGTTTTTACTTTGGTTCTGAAAATACTAGTTAGTATAAGCTGCTCATTAACAGGAACTGCCAACATGACTTTCAGAAATAACTCAAGTAACATGTACTGTTGACAAAGGTTATGTATTAAATTACTCGTCTTTCCTGTTCCATTTAAAACTTTACAGATGCAAAATAAGTATTGGTGATGAAAAGCAGTATCTGAAACATAAGTAAGTATAAGTAGATTTTCTGACTGCAGCACTCACCCACTCATCTTGAAGTGACTTGAGAATGGCAGGGATGCTTGTAGCTGATGGAGCCTTTGGTCTGATTGGATGGGTCACTGAAACAAACGCACAAAAAAAAAAAAAAAATCACAGAGTTTTCACTTTACATATTTGATTACAAACAATTTTAGACATTTAATGTCATTCAATCATCATTAGTTATGAAGGATTTGTTTAATTTGGATTTGTAAACAGAAGCTTTTACCTTTGATGTCCACCAGCTGCTCCTCGGACAGCGGCTGTCCGTTCATCGGGTCCGTCCCATTCTCAGCGATGTACTTCTCAATTAGCCTTCGCTCGAACACATGATTGGACACCGGAGAGATGCACGGGTGCTCCGGTACCTCGTTGCAGACTGGGGGAAAAGTGTATTTACTTATTATGACTCAAACTACAGCAATAATAAGGCATAAAACGCGTCTGAGAAAACTCTCCGAGGTAGAAGGCGGTCTGCATGGCGGCTAACGTTAGCCACATTAGCTACTAGCATAAGCTAACATACTGAATCCGTCTCACGAACTGATAGGGTTTGACTTACTTGCACAAACCAGAGACATCTTCTCAACACAGCACTGATACTCTCCTCCTAATAGTGAAATATGCTTGCTGCGAACCTGATAGGTTTAATTCGGTAATGTATGCCTAACTTATGTTTTGCTAAAATCGTAAGTGGCACGCTGTCCTTTCATTGCCGCTATAAAAGGAACTATCAAGTCTTCTACGCTGTTTTCCTCATACGTCAAAACTCAAACCTCTGCTTCTGCACTGCCCTCTACTGTCAGATAAATGTAATTGTTGCGACACTTTAAGGGTGAATCAACATAAACCAGAATATAAACGGAATTTATTTAACTCAGTTAAAGTGTGAAATATTTTACTGCATTAGATTCATAGCATACAGACTGATATATTTAGCATAAATATTTTAGCTAGCCTTGATGATTATAGAAAACCACAAACTCAGTTTCTCAGAAAACTGGGCAATAAAAAGGATTGCTTCACACAGATGTGTAAACAGTACATTATCAGGCTATGTGCAGTGGGAATAAAGTTGGACATGAAAATTTGGAACAAAAGTAATATGGGTGTCTGCATCTTCATTTTTTTCTTAATTGTAAAAATTAAGCACACAATTTACTTCAGTCTGGGCTTCAAACTTCAAAAGACTGAGCAACAGTTCAGGGCTTTTTTCATTTGGCCCTCAAATGCTTCTGCTGCTTCTGGACATTATGGTTTAAGGAGTGGTTTAACAGATAAGTCAAAAGTGCTTCCCAGGATTGTGTAGGCCACAAAACTTTGTGTTTTCATTAATTGTCGACCATAGTCATCATAATGTGCAGAAATAAACACCAAAAATATAAAACTTTCCATCAAAGATTCCTAGTAAAATAAATTATAACAATACATTTACCTTTCCATTAAAGAATTTATTGAAATACACATGCACAAAAATAACTTTTAGATATGTTTGTTAAAGATACATTTTATTTTAGAGATAAGACTTTGTTATTAGATAAAGGATTACTTAAAGACTTAGTTATTTTTCTAGTATACAAGGTTCAAAGATTAACTGCTTGCTTTGCTGTTACAATATTTGGAGATTCATGCCATGTGTCTATACTACAGTTTTCTCAAAGGTAAAACCACTACACCTGCAAACATACATAAACTGCAGGACACACAGGATATCTATAATGACGATTACCGTAGCAACAATAGGGAAAGAGTCAGCATGATGGGCAAGCACTTCAGTTCATACTATGTTGATGTGAAGTGATCTGAATTCTCTATTGCAACTTTAGAGTCACACTTTTGATATTATAGCCCTGGAGATGACAGAACACAAACACTCAGTAAATACAGTGCAGATCATATCTGTCCTGAGGGTTTAGAGGTAGATAACAGTAGGATATTTTAGCACCATTCACCAGTGCAAAGTGAGACAGAAAACTCAACACTTCCCTCATGGTTCAGAAATCAGTACAAACCAAAGATTTAAAACTGTGCAAATAGTGCTATGATGTCTTCTTAGAATCAATGAATGGAATTCCATCTGTACTTTGCATCGTTAACTCCTGGTCTTCGTCCCCGTTTTATAAAAAGTCCAATTTCTTCGAGGTGTAAACACTGCAGGATTCTGAGCTGTCCTCGTCCAGCGGCAGCGTGGAAAAGAAGTCTTTTGATCTGCTCCTTCTTTGCTCGTCTCTGTCTTTCTTGATCTGGAACTGGACGCAGTCCTCAGATGAGTGGAGGCAGTCTGAGCCCCCAGGCATAGAGAAGGAAATCTTCTCGTCTTCCTCGTTGGATTTATCCAACTAGGGAAGGATGAAGACGCATTTTAAAAAAATAATATCATGTAGAAGACACAACTAAAGCTCATCTTTACCTCAGTGGTCAAATTACGAAGGGGTGAGCTTCCAGGCGTTTGTCTTTGTACCTCCTGGTTGTCTGCTCTCGGACTCCCTGACCCAACAGGAGTATAACCCTGTAAGTACAAACATTTGATGTTCAAGATTAAATGTTTAATCTGAATATTCATTCAGATTAAATTGTTTCAATAATATAATCTGCCTTACAGCATGAACCGGACTGGCCATAGGGGTCCATTTTCTTGGCGTTGGAGGCTGTTCGCAGTGACTATAATAGGATGGGGGCTGTGGGAGGGGCTGACTGTACTCCTGCAATAAGAAACACAGACAAGCATGAACTCGTGACATTTAAATTGACCAGACAAAAGAACTGCTTCTCTTCTCTTTTGTGCATCAGTTTTAGTTTAGATCTAATTTCACTTTGTAGCAATTAAGTTCATTTCACTGTTGAATTAGCTGTGTTGGGTGTTTTACAGCTTTATCGCAAGAGCAAATTTGAAAACAGCATTTTTGATTCTCTCTAGGATTAATATGATATTTAAGTCTCACTGATAATCAAGTAGTACATACTTGAGAAGTGAGTGAGAGAGCAAATGAAGGAAAGAAAGAAAATAAAGATGGAAGGAAGGAAAAACGGAAGGAAAAAAATAATGGATAGAAATTGGAAATGTGTGGCATGCGTTTGGATTCAACCCGCTTTACTCTGATACCTGTAAATAAAATCCAGTTGATAATGCTGTGGAGAGGTTCAAAGCAGTAAACAATTCCCCAAGCTAAATGCTGAAATAGGTTGGTGAGGCATCTAATGCAGAGAATGTCAAGGATCAGCGCAAAATGTCGGCATGACAACATAAGTAGTACCAACATTTGAGATTATCTGAAAAGCTAAATAAACCATACGCTGTTTGAAAAGTACATCACTAAATATATCCTTACACCATAAATCGAGAACATGTATGTCCCATAATGATGTGGGGATGGTGTGCCAGTGCGGTCACAGTGATGACGTGCAGATTTTAGTGAATCTCCTACCTGGATGTTAACTCTTGGCGGATTAGCTGGAGGCGTGCGGTTTGTCCTGATGCCAGTAATGATCTGTGAGACGCTGCAGTTCGGGTAGCGTTTCATGAACAAGATGAAACCAGCCAGAGACACAAACATGCCAGAAGAGACACTGATGGACTTGAAGAGTGCTCGCCAAGTGGCCCTTTTTTCTGGAAGCATCACAGAAGTAGGAAAATTTGGAGAAAAGCTTAAGCTCAAATATCTAAATTGGGGAAACACACAACACAACTCACCAATGATATGCAAGTAGGTGGAGGACACAATGTTTCCATCCCCATCTCTGATTTCATACAGCCCGTCGTCCCTTGGCGTAAGTCTCGTGATAACGACATCGTGTACTGATCCGTTCCGGATGAGAGAGATGATACCTCTGTAGCGCAGGTCGTGGTCTATTATCTGGCCCTCACGAAGCAGCTGAACGGGGCCGCGAGGAGGTTTGGGGTCAAAGGGACCCAGTGAGGCTTCATCTGGAATTCGACTTGGGGTAAAAATGAGATGGGCATGATGGACAGGGAGAAACAAGGGTAGGTTTAGAGACTCCTTGGTGAAACGTGTAATGTTGAAGGAGTACCCTGAAAAGTATGCAGAGTAAAAGAAGGATGGATGACAAATGAATAGACGGGGGAATATTAGGGTTAGGATGGAAGAAGAAAGACAAAACATGATTATTACCACACACAAAAAAAAAAAAAAAATACAACAAACACAAGTCACGTTTTGTTTCCTCTCACCGCGAACGGAGAGGGTGCTGCGAGACAGCACGTTCCCGTCATCGTCTTTTATGGTGTAGTTGCCTTGATCTGCTTGCGTCACTCTCTCTGCCGCCCAGACTTTGCCCCCACGCAGCAGTCGTCCCCGTCCCGCGTTCGACGTTTCAGGGTTTGTGCGGTTCCACAACACGATGGGCTTGGCCTCAGGCGGCGCACCCCGACGGGAGAACTCCAACACAGAGCCATTTTCAGGGATGCCGTGCTCAAAGGTCTCTCCATAGTTCCTGCGGTACGGCTTAATGCATTCTGAAGATGTAAGGTAGAAAGCAAGTCAGCTTAACTTGAGAACTGTAGCTCAATGTCGCAGAAAAAGCATCTATTTGACTAAAATATAGGAATACAAGTAGATCTGATACGTATATCACACCAAATCAATCCAACATTTTAATATATCAATCCAAAGAACTAGTGACTGATAATTAATGAGTTTTCTGCCAGATGAAATATATATGGATTAATTTAGCCCGGGGCTAAAAGTTGTCACACCTGAAACAATCAGATGAACGGTCTCGTAGGTGAAGCCAACAGACAGTTTATTGGCATAAAGTCCCTGATCTCTGAGAGTCACTTCTTTCAGGACTAACGTCTTATCTCTGGTCCACTCAAAACGTGGATCCTTCACCTGAAGATAAAGAGAGAGAGAAAAAAAAAACAGTCCACTCTGCTCCTCTACATCTCCCAGAAGCAAAAGTAAATAAACAAGATGTACGTCATCTGAATATTTAATATTTAAATAATTAATATAAATAATGGACTATATTAACTTTGACTGTTGGATAAATTGAAGAGTTTGTTACACCTCATTTGTTAACTGGCTTTACTGTGTGGGAATGGAGTCCCTCCGTTTGTTTAGAAATGACAAAATCTCTGTAATAAGGTCAAGAACTGCAGAGGATTGTTAACCATGCAAGACAGACCGGCAGAATATAGCAACAAGTATGAGTAGAGCACAGCTCTGATATGGGGAAAAAGCACTCTACTTTTTGGCTGTACTATAACCTGTTTGTATCTTAAGCACAGGGGAAAAGCAGTGACACACTTTCCACTCACTGTGGTTTTTTCAAGCAGGACTTGTCTCGGCCCCTCAGAGTCCGGTGAAAACGTCACAATTCTGGATGTGGAGTCCACCGGCAGTCGAAACTCCTTCCCAACACACACAGTCTGAACTTTCTCCCTTTCACCTGTTAAAGCACAGAAAAAAAAAGTATAATAATGAGAAAGCATTCAGTAGGTGAAAATGTTCAGCAACAAAAATACTCACTTACCTAATAAATCCCAACCTGTAGGGAGTATTATTAACACTATTAGTGTTCACAGTTTAACTATGTTAAATAGCAGCTTACAGTTTTTGGGCTAAACTTGCAAACAATAAAAATGACTCGATGTGTAGAACAATAAGTTGTCATTTCATTTGTTTTATATAACTATTCAGAAAAAAGTCTCTTTCATATGGAGATCTCATATCTATCTATCTATCTATCTATCTATCTATCTATCTATCTATCTATCTATCTATCTATCTATCTATCTATCTATCTACCAGTCTGTCTGTCTCTTTTTCATTTTCTAAAATACCACCATCTACAGTGACTATTTTATTAATAATGCACACTGACTGGGAAGATAAAGTCACTTTGAAGAATAATTGTTAGTTAGCTACTTAGTTCTAAATCATAATATCCTAAATGCACAACATGCAGCATTATGGTGAGATTAGCCAAAAACATCCCTTCTAATCCTGACCACACTCTGAATCATTAATACACACCGTTAACATCAGGTTAACTATACAGAGTTCCACAGTTTAATATAGTTAAGTTGCAAAATGCTTTTGTAAATCAGTCAATCCTGAAAATAAGCATGTAATATTAATCATTAAGGGTTCTGGTCATCTGATTATCTTACTTATACAATGTGTACTTTTTTTTTATTCTGCTTATTTGTGTTTGTGTATTGATGTTTGTCAACAATAGTGTTATGATACAGGACACATTTCAGACTCATCCTGACAATATTGTAACATAATTAGGTAGTATGGAGGGAAGGCCTGGCTGCAGAGGATATTGTTGTTGATGCTGTTTCTACATTGTCTGTGGTTAAGTGTATTGAGGAGACCGTCGTGATCATTTTTTTGTTTTGTTTGTCATTTGTTCACCCACTGAGCAAAAATTCACTGTGTAACAATAAAATATCTATTCTTTTCATTTACACATGGTAGATTTGTGGTGGCTTTAAATCAGGTTCTGATTTGGGCCCCATTCACCTTGAGCCAGCCCTGCATTTCAATAAAAAAAATTTTTTTAATTGGTAAAATTAAAAAACAACTTACACTGATGTAGTAAATGGGCAACATTCTTTATTTTATTTTAAAAGGTCACAAATGAAAACTGGTCTTCAAATGAGTATAACCACAACGAAAACGCAATGTTACCTGAAGAAAGGGGAAGGGCAAATAGCAGGATCGAGAAGACGTAAGAGTGCATTTTGTCCTGTAAAACACAGCAAAAGGCAGGTTGTTCCGTTGGTAAACGTAATTGTCATTCATGCCCATGCACTCTCCGCTCTGACAACAAGCGACCAGTCTGAACACCGCATGCCTTCATCAATCAACAAGCTGCCTGAGGAGGGAGCTGACTAACAAGCTCTGTGGTTTTCTCTGCGCAGACAATCTACCCCGTTAAACAAACAAACGAAAAAAATTCACAGAGCATCTGCATGCTCTGTCACTCATCAGGTTCCATCATCTGTTAGGAGACACGGGCACTCAGGTGTCAAACATGTTCCCTCCCCCGTCATTCAAACATCACTCACGGCGAAGCAACACACCGATTACTGACGGTCAACAAATGATCTCTCTGTCTCAGAGCCTCCTCACCTGCAGCCTGGATGTAAACACCTACGCAGAAATATTCCAGCGTTAATATGGATGAGGATAACAGGATGATATAGCCTCGTCTGCAGAAAGCGCATGCGCACTCACCACCCTCCCCTGATGGCGATCGACACCGCCGTTCAGTGTGATTCTCAGCAGCCCTGCCACACAAAAGCACCACGTGATCCCGTTTCATGAGTCACCGCCAGCGTAAAAAGTGTATGCACTGAGAACACTGATGAACATTGACAATTTTCCCAAACGATGCCAAGTATTATACAGAAAACTCGTATTAAAACTAGATACAAATGAAGATTCATGTACGATAACATTAAAAGCCTAGAAAAGACAAAGTGCAAAAATGAATCACCTGCAAGAGAATATTTAAAATAATTTACAAAACAAAAAAAAACACCTATGTCTGTTTAATCTGTATTGGATAATCAACATGTATAAATTTAGCAAAAGTAGACAGTCAACAAATATATATAAATAAATCCGATAAAAGCCAATAATATATAAATCTAATCTAAACTACAAAAAAAATCGATTAATGCAACTTTTAATTTTCAGAAAATTACACAATCACGAGGCATACCTACATATTTTGGTAACATTTTATTTGAAGGGGTGTGCATAAGACTGACATGGCACTGTCATAAACATGACGTAACACCTGTCATGACCATAAAGAAGTCTTTATGAATGTGTATGACTGTTGTCTTGAAGTGTCATTTGGTAAATAATGACACTTTTAATGCGAAGTTGCTCTAAAAGTTGCTTTGAAAGTCCATTAAAAATGCCAACTTTGCATTAAATTATCATAATTTACAAAATCGTGCACCCCTTCAAATAAAATGTTACCCATATTTTTTATATTTCAAGACAGGCATCTGATTCTGTGATGGTGAACACTAGCCGAGTTCTTCTGTCATAATTATTGTCCCACATTCTTTATTGAAAATTACTGTCAAGAGTTTCACAGATAATAACCCACTGATGATTATAAATTTGGAATAATTTTAGTTTGCACTATTTTTTTGTTCATTTGTTCATTAACTTTACTTTGCCCTCTTTCAACTTCAGCCAGGTTGATGAAAGTAAGCGAAATGCTTCCGCAGGACGTGGTCGCATCTACGTAATATGGAAGAGGATGAGGGCTGCTGGGGGAAAAAAACAACAAACAAACAAAAAAAGCAGTTCTGACATTAATCTTAGAATTCTGACATTAATATCAGAATTCTGACTTTAATCTCAGAACTCTGAGATTAAAGTCAGAACTGTTTTTTTGTTTGCTTTGTTTTCAGCGCTCTCAACCTCTTTCGGGATGAGTTTTGGCGGATGGATATATGTTAGAGTGAGATGTTCTTCGATGTTTTCGTTCGTCTGTCTCTCCCGGTGTTTTGGACTCCTTTTTGGAGAAGATCTGGCCACCGAAGACAACACAAAATGGTTGTTAAGACTTATTTATTGTGTTACAAAACTTGCTTTGGGGAATGTAAATAAACTAGAAACGCAGTGCACTCTAAATCTCGTTTTTCCGTCTTTCTCTTCAGGAGATGTTGATACTGTTGGTTACAGTCTTCTGTGCGCTCTGGGGTGAGGAAAACCTTACTAATCAAGCTACATTACATTGTTATATAGTTTTATTTAAGATAAACTTAATTCACCGTCCAAGAGTTATTTATTCAAAGGACTTTGAACAGTTAATAATAATTCTGACAATCATCCATTTAAAGTTTTAAAAATGTATTTAGATCAGGACACTGTGTCCTGTTTGTAACCTGCCTGTGCGCCATCTAGTGGTAGAAAATAAGACAATTATTGATGGAACTTCCAAGTTACACAAAAACGATACATTTCGGATAAACTGTGTGTGCTTCACATTTTTGTGAACATATTGAACAGTGTTTAAATTGGCTTTTTTCAAAAGCTTTAAGCATACTTCTCATTAGTACTTTTGCAAAAAAAAAAAAAAATAAATAAATAATAATCAAAATAACATCATACTCGACTGCAATAGGGGAATTTATAAGTAGTAAACTCTTAGTAAAGAGTTGAACTATTTATGAAGTTTCATTTTTAAGATAATTTTTAAGAATATTTTGAGATTAAAAAAAAATTCACTGACTCAGCAAAAATGTATTTTACTGCAGTGTCCTTAGTGGGTGTGTCAGGAAAGTTGTATATAACCATTGTTATGACAAATAAATAAATAAATAAATAAATAAATAAATAAATAAATAAATAAATAAAAATACTTAATGTCTTTTAGTTTACAACATCTTCCGGAAAATGTATCAAACATTCTTGAAATAATGGTCTTTGTTTTTATTTTTTATTTTTTGGTTAATCAACCTTACTTAGTTTTTACCACGAGACTCAGAATTTCCTCTTTCTGTACACTTTTGTTCCTTCATCAGGTCCCTCCGCTACATTAAATGAGAACGACGTTTGTTATGGCAATGACCTTAAATTTCCCATGCACCTTCAACCAAATATTCAACAAGGGCTGTATTTTACTCCAAGAAATGGAGGCAAGAGGAAAACACTGATGGAAAATGGGAAGGTGAACTGCCTGTTGCTGTTCTGGTGTAGACTGGGAGTAATTGTGCATGCAAATGGTGAGGTTGTCAAATGAACTTGACACTCACATTGTCATTAGGTGTATTAAAAGATCAAAACCATTGCTGCTCGATTGTGTAGACTGACTGAGCCTGTGCTATTTATCCTTACAATGAAGGAATGAGGCCAAATGGGAAAAATTCTGGTTGTAGCGTGACAAGATGGGAAAGATTTAGGGGCTATGAATACTTTGAATGTCTGTGTAGCTGTTTGTGTTCTCTCTCCCAAATAAACCTGTTTGTGTTTTCTGTCTTTCAGGCACAGGAGCCACGACTGAAAGTTGACAGGTATAACACCAGGCTTACAAATTTAACCAAAAAGGATGAAGGAATTTATGCAGTGACATATGGCAGTTCAATTATTGATGAGTTGCAATTGAAAATAAAAGGTGAGAACCTCATACTTCTCTTTGCATTGCCAAATGATGACTCAACATGTGATTTTATTATTCTGCTGTGTTCTTTTGTATAAAATAGATAAAAACAAAAGCTGGTTAGTTGCTTTGATCACCAAGAATCATTTCAAAGACTTTCTGCCTCTCTGTATATGAGGAATTACCTGGTGTCTGCTATTCTTTTGCAAGCTCTACACTGGTGGTAACCTGATCCCGTTAGTTCAGTATATTAGACTTAATGGACTTTTTGGAATCTCAAAGTTTTATTTGATGTAGTTTAACCTCTCAGATCATTTTGCGGCAGGGCTCATTAATTTATTTTTCAATTACATTTATCAACAGTCAATAGAAATTGCCACCACAAAAACCTCATCCTGTTATTCTCCTGTTTAGGATTACATTTCACTTGCAATAAAACATAAATCTGAGGTGACAGTTGGCAAGTTAGGTACTTACACTTTTATCTGTGTTTGAAGCTGTATTGTTTTAAGCCATGCAAGAACCTGTTTTTTTTTTTCTTAAAAATTTTAACATGCTAGTCACTACATTTTGAATGGCTGAATGGCCTTGGTGAGTCTTAAATGCATCATATATACATAATTGGGCTTATTGAACAGCGGTAGTTTAAAAAGTAACTCAGAGATGCCTAATATATACCGACTGGATTATAGAAATCTGTATATTACAAGAGTGCTGGTGGAATTTCATTTGTAGTTTCCCACCTCTTAATAGCTGTCCCTACTGTAGAACATGCCTAACCAGTCAAAAACTATCCGGTCTTGAGATCTGATTATTTAGGACAGAATATCATTTTAGATGTGAAGGTGCTTGTACATTGTTGTCTGTTTATTAGTGAGTCAGTTGTGAGGCATGTTACTGTTGGGTTTTAACCGGAAATGGACATTTACTCGAATCCATTTGTAGTTTTGCATTGAATTAGTCCTTTTTTTTTGATGATCATCATGTCTGACTAGTTTTTGCACACAGTTGTGTGCCAGTTATTTATTCTTTGCTTCAAACATTAGCGGTTTCGGTGGTCCTTCTGTAACCCGAGTTTGAAACCATCATCTGTCACTAAATGTTTTTTTGTTTTTTTTTAACAAGATCATTTAAATTCAATTCACTGATTGAGATTTTCCAAACAGAGTCACCTTTTAAAAGCTTGCAGCATTCTAGCAATGTTTTGTATTGTATGTTCGGTTGAACTCATTAATTTTTATTTTTAGATTGTGCTGAAAAGATCATCAAGGAATACATGCATGAATGGTCTTATCGGGTACCTACCGCGACTCACTATGTGGAATACACTTCACCTCACAAAGAAGAGGAGACAGTAATCCTGTGGAATTTAAACAACCCTCTGAGTAAGCCAACAAGAGGAGACCTCAAGGGCAACTTCTGGACAATCTCTGGTGTCACTCAGGCAGACAACGGTTACTATAACTTCAGAGGCAAAGAAGGCACTCTTCGTCGAAGGGTATTTCTCACTGTGAAAGGTAAAACTAGAATCTTTGTTGGTGAATCCTGAAACATTTTTCCATCTTACTTGCACTCTAATCTGTCAAACAGAGAACACTCGTTCCTATGATGCAGAAGTGAGCGAGAATCTTATTATTATGAACCCATGGAGTGGAGGACCGTGGACCGTGACGTTTAAAAAAGATTTAGAAACAAGTGGACAAGTAACAATAATAGAAAATGGCGATTTGGTCAACAATGGCAACAGGTTCTCTGGGAGAATTAGTATTCAAAGTGATGGCATTAAAATAAGACATGTAGAAGCTATGGATTCTGGTATTTTTGAGTTCAGAGACCCACAAGGCAACCTGGCGTTATCTGCCCATGTGAATGTCGACGGCCATGGTGAGGCACAACACATTTACATTTTTCATGTTGAAAAAAGAAAATCAGTGATCATTCAAACTAATGTCTGCTCTCATATCTCTGTGTTCCCACAGTCTCGCATCACCTGGTCACATATGTTGTTGTTGCTGTTGTTGCTGTCGTTTTGGGGCTGTGTTGCTGTTTCTGTTGCAGAAGGAAATGTTGCTGTAAGAAGAACAAATCTGCAGCTACAGAAGGATCTGCTGTTACTTTTCATGTATGTATTTATTTATTTACTTATCTAAATTGACTCTAAAATCAGGTGTTTTACTTCATGATTACAACTCTTATAAAAATTTCCCTAAAAAGGACAAGTCTGATTCAGCCGCCCCACCACCTGCAGTGTATTATCATGTAAGCATTTCTTTTTTTCCCCTTAAATAGCTTTATTTTAAGATATTTTTTTATCAATAGCATAAGTGCATAAAGGCATAAAGTCGAACACCCACTTCCATTCACTATAAAGGAGAAGTTTGTAATACAAATAGAAATCACTGCAGGAGCAGTAAATTTACATAAAATGCTTAGATTTATTTTAATATTCTGCGTTCAAATGCAGGGTACAAGTCGGCCAGCAGGACCAAGTTACCCGATTCAAACATCTTCAGGTTACACTCCTTATCCAGCAAACCCTCCAGCCTACACACAAGCTGTTGTTTCCATTGAACAACCGGTAGGTTTGATACTGAAGGGCTTCTGATGATCTTCCAAGTTTAAAACCCCTAATTAAACGAATGATGTCCGTTTCTGCTGCAGTTTGTAAACTTAAAGCAACCTTTAGTTGTAGATGAAACACGATTTTTTTTTTAAATGAGCAACCACCAACAATCCAGCAACTTTTCAGAAAACCACTGCTGAGTTCCTTTAAAGAGAATGGGCTATCTTGATGTGAGCTTATAGAGAGGAGCTAAGGTAAAACATGGTAGAAGTTAAGTAACTGTAGATTATTGCTAATAAATTACAGCAGCATCACGTAAAATTCTGAAATATCAAAGTGACTCAAATTCTCCAATATCATGATATACTTGTTGCAAGCATTGCACTTCCCCATTTTGGAACAATAAAAGATCATTCTATTCTATTCTATTCTATTCTATTCTATTCTATTCTATTCTATTCTATTCTATTCTATTCTGTTCTGTTCTAAGAATGGTTATGTTGTCTTCTTTTTCATTAACATCTAAAAAATAGGTGCCATTTTCAGTAGTTCTACATTATTACCATTGCTCTGATTAATTAAATTAATTGAAAATGGACAATAATCCCTCTTGCTGTTTATAAATATTTATTGTATTTATTTATCTTTGCATATTTTCCCTATATTTGCAGTAGTGACTCACTATTTGTGTTTTTGTTCTACAGCCTTTGCAGCCTAACGCCGCTGTGTACCCCCCACAGCCTGCCAGTGCCTATCCTCTACAACCAGCCAGTGTAAACCCACCACAGCCTGAACCTAGCCTATACCCTCCCCTTTCTGAGGTACATAAACACAGTTGCAAATAACATTTTTGGCATTTCACATTTAATTGTTTTCCTGCTTTATCTTTTCTATGAAACTGCTGTTTTCAGTTTGGACCTCCAGCGTCTCAGGGATCTGCAGCAGCTCCCACGTTCAGCTCAGACGCGTTCTCCCCTGATGCCGAGCCGAGATTTGAGCTAAAAGGATTGGCTTTTCCCTCAGCTCCCCCTCTCAGTTCAGATGCGCCGACCTGTGATGTCTACAACTCGGATAAGCTGAACTTTTTGTGAACACTCTTCCGAGCGCTGTGTTGACGGAGCTGTTTCAGCCTCTACTGGACTTTTCATGCTTTATTTCTCCAGAGGCCTTCTAAGAATCCAGGGACCACGCTGCCTATAATAAAAAGACACAAATCACACATAATCAGGTATAAGCAGGCACGGACTGGGGCAATAATCCACACCAGGAATTTTGTACAATCGCAGCCCACCACCAAGACTCAGTTAAATTTAATCAATACTGAGACAAACCACTATTGGTCCAGACCAGCAGTGGAGTTTACGTTGAAGCAAATAAAAATGCTTCATATACATTTTAGAATATACATATGACATCTTTAAGCAGAAAAGACAGCAACTATAAAACAATGAGAACATTTTCTCCAAATTTAGTAGTTTAACCATTTAACCTCTACAATTTCAAGATCGCATGTTACATCTGGAACAGATGGTGCCACCAAGACTGCATCAAGAACCCACCAGTTGATCCAGAATTTTCTCGTGCTGTGCATTTAGTTTTTGCATTTGAAAGCTAAAAGTTAACAGGGTGAAGGTGTTCTGATCGAAGTGTGGTCAGGTTTTGGTAAAAAAATTTGTGCTTTCTTCCTGTGTGTTGTTACGTGACAAATGTATGAGGTCACATAATCCGCTTAAGCGGGATGGGGAAGGTAAATATCGGCACCCTCCGTTTCTCTCTCGTCAGAAAAAGAATGTCGTGCAATCGCACAGCACGGCATTCACTCCGATGTCACCCATAGATGGCGCCAGATTCTGTTTACATGTCGTTATTTTTAGTAGAGATCTCATCAGGCAAGTCCAAAGAATAAAAAAATAATAATAATCAACTTTATATCATCTGTAAAATGTTTCAAGTGCAAATCCGATTCACTGCGAACACAATGACTCACTACAATTATTGTAGCCAGTAGACAAATCAGTTTGTGTGCTGGAACAACGCAATCAGAGAAAATGTCAAACATAGAGCTTTTTACATTAGATTAGAAAAGATCTGCTAGCACTGGGTATCATCTGGACAAGAACAGGACTCTCAGAAAAAGGTTGTAAATCGCTAATATAATTGATGCATGAGCTATGAAATAGTTTAGGTATACAAGCATATCTATGTTTATATATGCACTGACTAATGTAATGAGATTGTATTGAATTTTTACTTTTAAATTGTGTTCTCTCAGGTAAAAAACATGTTTAAACTGCCATATTAACAGTTATATAAATGCATCTCAAAGAGTATCTAAAAGAAATCACTATATCAGAAATGCCTTCAAAGGAGCATAGATGTAGATTTTTACCCTTGTTACAGTTTTACTTTTTTTTTGCTGTATACACCACTTTCTCTGAGACTTTTTGATGTTAGGATTAATTGCTGCTCTTTTTTTTTTATTTTTTTTTTTACCATACTCAGTTTTTTTTGTACAACATTGGTATGTAATTCGTGTCTGTATATTATTGTTCTTTGAAACTTGTTGCTACATCAAAAGGACTTAATTTTCACTTTCAACACAGTGAAAATCACCATTAAGGATTTTGAATTTTTGTGAATATAGAAATATATCTACTTATAAAATTATTTATAAATAAAATTATTGAGTGGTTCAGCTTAAAGACGACCTCCTCAATTACTCCATCGAATTATTGAACTTCAAAACTGTTCATTAATCTGACATGTTGACCTTACAAACAACACCCAATGAACGTGAACTGAAGGTGAGATCAACTGCTCTCAAGTAAAATTTATCATTTGGTTTGAATAGAAAAATGTTCAAGTAAATTGAAGAAAGAAAAAAAAAAGAAGTAAAATTGTCAACAAGCTTGATGTGATGACAGGAATGTGGAGCTTCGATGACAGTGTTTCTAAATGTTTAAGCTCTGAGGTGTGTGTCTGGCTTTGGTGCTTCCCCCCCCCACCCCTCCTTTCTTGTGCGTTTTTCAGTGCATGGACCTGTTGCTAGTTTGCTTACCTCTCTAGAACCAAAAAAATGCAATTGAAAGTCTGTTTGTGTGCCATTTAAACATTTTATGCATTTGGTTACATAAAATAATGTATGCAATCCAGCAATTTTAAACACATTTGTAAGTGTGACGGGGTTTATTTTATTTTACATTTCTTAAACGCTGCAATGATGTCCCTTTATATTCAAGCCTTAACAATAATTTTTTTTCCCACTTTTTGAAATGTCATATTTTTCTGAATACTTTAAGCAGGTTGCCCACGTGTAAAGTGTGTAAAGCTGCAGCTCTTCTCTCTCAGGACAGTGTGTCTTTTTGGTGTATCTATAATTCAGATTTCTTCTGCAGAATTTTAAATGAGCCAGGGAAAAGGGTGATTCAGTCGGTGAATACCCAGATGCTCGACCATACACTTGGATCCAGGGCTTCTGGTATTAAGCAGTCCTTCTTTTGCCAGTGAAGTGGAGGAAGGAACAGGATGGATAAGATGATAAAGTTCTTGTTAAAATGTGATGCCACATATTCATGCAGAGAAACTCCTCCTTTTCCTCGTAGAACTGAAAGTGAGTTAAAGCTGCAGAATGTAGCTTCTCTAAAACACAAATGCTTTTACATATTTGTTAAAACTATCATTGTTGTTACATTATAATATTAGGGGCCAATAATCTGTAGAACGAAAAAAAAAAAAATCAAGCTCCTTTGCCTTGTCCTGTGGTTCTGCTGTCATCTACAGAAATACTCTGTCAGAAACAACCAACCAGAAATACGAGGAAGATCTTAGCGCTGTCAATTACTCTCATGTACGTGCTGCTCAGACTTCACAGTGACGGTTTGAGCAAATTTGCATAAACCATATTTTTTGTAAAAGTTATTTTGTAGCTTTAATCCAAAGCATTCTGGGATTAATAGTTTTAACACCAGTCTCTTTGATCCCTGAGACTA